>NW_027485223.1:0-47067 GCF_050908995.1 Andrena cerasifolii | reverse complement strand
TTTACCTATTTTTCCTCTAATTTATTTACCTATTTTTTATTTTCCTTTTTTTCTTTGATTTATTTAGCTATTTATCTATATTTATACACCTATTTTTTCTCTAGATAATTTAACTATTTTTTCTCTATTTATTTACCTATTTTTTCTCTATTCATTTACCCCTTTTGTTTTCTCTATTTATTTACCTATTTTTTCTCTAGTTATTTACCTCCTTTTTCTGTATTTATTTACCTACTTTATTTCTCTACTTCATTACCTATTTTTCTCTATTTATTTGCCTATTTTTTTCTCTAAATTATTTACCTATTTGTCTCTATGTATTTACCTATTTTCTGTTTTTATTTACCTCCTTTGTATTCTCTACTTCATTACCTATTTTTCTCTATTTATTTACCTATTTTTCTCTATTTATTTACCTCTTTTTCTGTATTTAATTACCTACTTTGTTTTCTCTACTTCATTACCTATTTTTCTCTATTCATTTGCCTATTTTTTCTCTAAATTATTTACCTATTTTTCTCTATTTATTTACCTATTTTTCTCTATTTTATTTACCTACTTTTTCTCTATTTATTTACCTATTTTCTCTATTTATTTACCTCTTTGTTCTCTATTTATTTACCTATTTTTTCTCTAGTTATTTACCTACTTTTTTCTCTAATTTATTTACCTATTTTTCTGTTTATTTACCTATTTTTTCCTCTAATTTATTTACCTATTTTTTATTTACCTTTTTTTCTTTGATTTATCTATATTTATACACCTATTTTTTCTCTAGATAATTTAACTATTTTTTCTCTATTTATTTACCTATTTTTTCTCTATTTATTTACCCCTTTTGTTTTCTCTATTTATTTACCTATTTTTTCTCTAGTTATTTACCTCCTTTTTCTGTATTTATTTACCTAGTTTGTTTTCTCTACTTCATTACCTATTTTTCTCTATTTATTTGCCTATTTTTTTCTCTAAATTATTTACCTATTTTTCTCTATGTATTTACCTATTTTCTGTTTTTATTTACCTCCTTTGTATTCTCTACTTCATTACCTATTTTTCACTATTTCTTTATCTATTTTTTTTCTCTAATTTATTTACCAATATTTTCTCTGTTTATTTACCTATTTTTTCCTTTAATTTATTTACCTATATTTCTGTTTATTTACCTATTTTTTCCTCTAATTTATTTACCTATTTTTTATTTACCTCTTTTTCTTTGATTTATTTAGCTATTTATCTATATTTATACACCAATTTTTTCTCTAGATAATTTACCAATTTTTTCTCTCTTTATTTAACTATTTTTTCTCTATTTATTTACCTATTTTTTCTCTATTTATTTACCCCTTTTGTTTTCTCTATTTATTTACCTATTTTTTCTCTAGTTATTTACCTCCTTTTTCTGTATTTATTTACCTACTTTATTTCTCTACTTCATTACCTATTTTTCTCTATTTATTTGCCTATTTTTTTCTCTAAATTATTTACCTATTTTTCTCTATGTATTTACCTATTTTCTGTTTTTATTTACCTCCTTTGTATTCTCTACTTTATTACCTATTTTTCTCTATTTATTTACCTATTTTTCTCTATTTATTTACCTCTTTTTCTGTATTTATTTACCTACTTTGTTTTCTCTACTACATTACCTATTTTCTCTATTCATTTGCCTATTTTTTTCTCTAAATTATTTACCTATTTTTCTCTATTTATTTACCTATTTTCTGTATTTAATTACCTCCTTTGTATTCTCTACTTCATTACCTATTTTTCATTATTTCTTTATCTATTTTTTTTTCTCTAATTTATTTACCAATTTTTTCTCTGTTTATTTACCTATTTTTCTGTTTATTTACCTACTTTTTCTCTATTTATTTACCTATTTTTCTCTATTTCTTTACCTCTTTTTTCTCTATTTATTTACCTATTTTTCTCTAGTTATTTACCTACTTTTTTCTCTAATTTATTTACCTATTTTTCTGCTGTTTATTTACCTATTTTTTCCACTAATTTATTTAGCTATTTTTATTTACCTTTTTTTCTTTGATTTATTTAACTATTTATCTATATTTATACACCTATTTTTTCTCTAGATAATTTAACTATTTTTCTCTATTTATTTACCTATTTCTTCTCTATTTATTTACCTGTTTTGTTTTCTCTATTTATTTACCTTTTTTCTCTAGTTATTTACCTCCTTTTTCTGTATTTATTTACCTACTTTGTTTTCTCTACTTCATTACCTATTTTTCTCTATTTATTTACCTATTCTTCTCTATTTATTTACCTATTTTCTGTATTTATTTACCTCCTTTGTATTCTCTACTTCATTACCTATTTTTCACTGTTTCTTTATCTATTTTTTTTCTCTAATTTATTTACCAATATTTTCTCTGTTTATTTACCTATTTTTTCCTTTAATTTATTTACCTATATTTCTGTTTATTTACCTATTTTTTCCTCTAATTTATTTAGCTATTTTTTATTTACCTTTTTTTCTTTGATTTATTTAGCTATTTATCTATATTTATACACCAATTTTTTCTCTCGATAATTTACCTATTTTTTCTCTCTTTATTTACCTATTTTTTCTCTATTTTATTTACCTACTTTTTCTCTATTTATTTACCTATTTTTTCTCTCTTTATTTACCTATTTTTTCTCTATTTTATTTACCTCTTTGTTCTCTATTTATTTACCTATTTTTTCTCTAGTTATTTACCAACTTTTTTCTCTAATTTATTTACCTATTTTTCTGTTTATTTACCTATTTTTTCCTCTAATTTATTTACCTATTTTTTCTCTAGTTATTTACCTCCATTTTCTGTATTTATTTACCTACTTTGTTTTCTCTACTTCATTACCTATTTTTCTCTATTTATTTGCCTATTTTTTTCTCTAAATTATTTACCTATTTTTCTCTATGTATTTACCTATTTTCTGTTTTATTTACCTCCTTTGTATTCTCTACTTCATTACCTATTTTCACTATTTCTTTATCTATTTTTTTTCTCTAATTTATTTACCAATTTTTTCTCTGTTTATTTACCTAATTTTTCCTTTAATTTATTTACCTATTTTTCTGTTTAATTACCTATTTTTTCCTCTAATTTATTTACCTATTTTTTATTTACCTTTTTTTCTTTGATTTATTTTGCTATTTATCTATATTTATACACCAATTTTTCTCTAGATAATTTACCTATTTTTTCTCTCTTTATTTATCTATTTTTTCTTTATTTTATTTACCTACATTTTCTCTATTTATTTACCTATTTTTCTCTATTTATTTACCTCTTTTTTCTCTATTTATTTACCTATTTTTTCTCTAGTCATTTACCTACTTTTTTCTCTAATTTATTTACCTATTTTTCCTCTAATTTATTTACCTATTTTTTATTTTCCTTTTTTTCTTTGATTTATTTAGCTATTTATCTATATTTATACACCTATTTTTTCTCTAGATAATTTAACTATTTTTTCTCTATTTATTTACCTATTTTTTCTCTATTCATTTACCCCTTTTGTTTTCTCTATTTATTTACCTATTTTTCTCTAGTTATTTACCTCCTTTTTCTGTATTTATTTACCTCCTTTATTTCTCTACTTCATTACCTATTTTTCTCTATTTATTTGCCTATTTTTTTCTCTAAATTATTTACCTATTTGTCTCTATGTATTTACCTATTTTCTGTTTTATTTACCTCCTTTGTATTCTCTACTTCATTACCTATTTTTCTCTATTTATTTACCTATTTTTCTCTATTTATTTACCTCTTTTCTGTATTTAATTACCTACTTTGTTTTCTCTACTTCATTACCTATTTTTCTCTATTCATTTGCCTATTTTTTCTCTAAATTATTTACCTATTTTTCTCTATTTATTTACCTATTTTTCTCTATTTTATTTACCTACTTTTTCTCTATTTATTTACCTATTTTCTCTATTTATTTACCTCTTTGTTCTCTATTTATTTACCTATTTTTTCTCTAGTTATTTACCTACTTTTTTCTCTAATTTATTTACCTATTTTTCTGTTTATTTACCTATTTTTTCCTCTAATTTATTTACCTATTTTTTATTTACCTTTTTTTCTTTGATTTATCTATATTTATACACCTATTTTTTCTCTAGATAATTTAACTATTTTTTCTCTATTTATTTACCTATTTTTTCTCTATTTATTTACCCCTTTTGTTTTCTCTATTTATTTACCTATTTTTCTCTAGTTATTTACCTCCCTTTTCTGTATTTATTTACCTACTTTGTTTTCTCTACTTCATTACCTATTTTTCTCTATTTATTTGCCTATTTTTTTCTCTAAATTATTTACCTATTTTTCTCTATGTATTTACCTATTTTCTGTTTTTATTTACCTCCTTTGTATTCTCTACTTCATTACCTATTTTCACTATTTCTTTATCTATTTTTTTTCTCTAATTTATATACCAATTTTTCTCTGTTTATTTACCTATTTTTTCCTTTAATTTATTTACCTATTTTTCTGTTTAATTACCTATTTTTTCCTCTAATTTATTTACCTATTTTTTATTTACCTTTTTTTCTTTGATTTATTTTGCTATTTTTCTATATTTATACACCAATTTTTTCTCTAGATAATTTACCTATTTTTCTCTCTTTATTTATCTATTTTTTCTCTATTTTATTTACCTACATTTTCTCTATTTATTTACCTATTTTTCTCTATTTATTTACCTCTTTTTCTGTATTTATTTACCTACTTTGTTTTCTCTACTTCATTACCTATTTTTCTCTATTCATTTGCCTATTTTTTTCTCTAAATTATTTACCTATTTTTCTCTATTTATTTACCTATTTTCTGTATTTATTTACCTCCTTTGTATTCTCTACTTCATTACCTATTTTTCACTATTTCTTTATCTATTTTTTTCTCTAATTTATTTTCCAATTTTTTCTCTGTTTATTTACCTATTTTTTCCTTTAATTTATTTACCTATATTTCTGTTTATTTACCTATTTTTTCCTCTAATTTATTTACCTATTTTTTATTTACCTCTTTTTCTTTGATTTATTTAGCTATTTATCCATATTTATACACCAATTTTTTCTCTAGATAATTTACCTATTTTTTCTCTCCTTATTTACCTATTTTTTCTCTATTTTATTTACCTACTTTTTCTCTATTTATTTACCTATTTTTCTCTATTTATTTACCTCTTTTTTCTCTATTTATTTACCTATTTTTCTCTAGTTGTTTACCTACTTTTTTCTCTAATTTATTTACCTATTTTTCTGTTTATTAACCTATTTTTTCCTCTAATTTATTTACCTATTTTTTATTTACCTTTTTTTCTTTGATTTATTTAGCTATTTATCTATATTTATGCACCTATTTTTTCTCTAGATAATTAACTATTTTTTCTCTATTTATTCACCTATTTTTTCTCTATTTATTTACCCCTTTTGTTTTCTCTATTTATTTACCTATTTTTTCTCTAGTTATTTACCTCCTTTTTCTGTATTTATTTACCTACTTTGTTTTCTCTACTTCATTACCTATTTTTCTCTATTTATTTGCCTATTTTTTTCTCTAAATTATTTACCTATTTTTCTCTATTTATTTACCTATTTTCTGTATTTATTTACCTCCTTTGTATTCACTACTTCATTACCTATTTTTCACTATTTCTTTATCTATTTTTTTTCTCTAATTTATTTACCAATATTTTCTCTGTTTATTTACCTATTTTTTCCTTTAATTTATTTACCTATATTTCTGTTTATTTACCTATTTTTTCCTCTAATTTATTTAGCTATTTTTTATTTACCTTTTTTTCTTTGATTTATTTAGCTATTTATCTATATTTATACACCAATTTTTTCTCTCGATAATTTACCAATATTTTCTCTCTTTATTTACCTATTTTTTCTCTATTTTATTTACCTCTTTGTTCTCTATTTATTTACCTATTTTTTCTATAGTTATTTACCAACTTTTTTCTCTAATTTATTTACCTATTTTTCTGTTTATTTACCTATTTTTTCCTCTAATTTATTTACCTATTTTTTATTTACCTTTTTTTCTTTGATTTATCTATATTTATACACCTATTTTTTCTCTAGATAATTTAACTATTTTTTCTCTATTTATTTACCTATTTTTTCTCTATTTATTTACCCCTTTTGTTTTCTCTATTTATTTACCTATTTTTTCTCTAGTTATTTACCTCCATTTTCTGTATTTATTTACCTACTTTGTTTTCTCTACTTCATTACCTATTTTTCTCTATTTATTTGCCTATTTTTTTCTCTAAATTATTTACCTATTTTTCTCTATGTATTTACCTATTTTCTGTTTTTATTTACCTCCTTTGTATTCTCTACTTCATTACCTATTTTCACTATTTCTTTATCTATTTTTTTCTCTAATTTATTTACCAATTTTTTCTCTGTTTATTTACCTATTTTTCCTTTAATTTATTTACCTATTTTTCTGTTTAATTACCTATTTTTTCCTCTAATTTATTTACCTATTTTTTATTTACCTTTTTTTCTTTGATTTATTTTGCTATTTATCTATATTTATACACCAATTTTTTCTCTAGATAATTTACCTATTTTTTCTCTCTTTATTTATCTATTTTTTCTTTATTTTATTTACCTACATTTTCTCTATTTATTTACCTATTTTTCTCTATTTATTTACCTGTTTTTCTCTATTTATTTACCTATTTTTTCTCTAGTCATTTACCTACTTTTTTCTCTAATTTATTTACCTATTTTTCCTCTAATTTATTTACCTATTTTTTATTTTCCTTTTTTTCTTTGATTTATTTAGCTATTTATCTATATTTATACACCTATTTTTCTCTAGATAATTTAACTATTCTTTCTCTATTTATTTACCTATTTTTTCTCTATTTATTTACCCCTTTTGTTTTCTCTATTTATTTACCTATTTTTTCTCTAGTTATTTACCTCCTTTTTTCTGTATTTATTTACCTACTTTATTTCTCTACTTCATTACCTATTTTTCTCTATTTATTTGCCTATTTTTTTCTCTAAATTATTTACCTATTTTTCTCTATGTATTTACCTATTATCTGTTTTTATTTACCTCCTTTGTATTCTCTACTTCATTACCTATTTTTCTCTATTTATTTACCTATTTTTCTCTATTTATTTACCTCTTTTTCTGTATTTAATTACCTACTTTGTTTTCTCTACTTCATTACCTATTTTTCTCTATTCATTTGCCTATTTTTCTCTAAATTATTTACCTATTTTTCTCTATTTATTTACCTATTTTCTCTATTTTATTTACCTACTTTTTTCTCTATTTATTTACCTATTTTCTCTATTTATTTACCTCTTTGTTCTCTATTTATTTACCTATTTTTTCTCTAGTTATTTACCTACTTTTTTCTCTAATTTATTTACCTATTTTTCTGTTTATTTACCTATTTTTCCTCTAATTTATTTACCTATTTTTTATTTACCTTTTTTTCTTTGATTTATCTATATTTATACACCTATTTTTTCTCTAGATAATTTAACTATTTTTTCTCTATTTATTTACCTATTTTTTCTCTATTTATTTACCCCTTTTGTTTTCTCTATTTATTTACCTATTTTTTCTCTAGTTATTTACCTCCTTTTTCTGTATTTATTTACCTACTTTGTTTTCTCTACTTCATTACCTATTTTTCTCTATTTATTTGCCTATTTTTTTCTCTAAATTATTTACCTATTTTTCTCTATGTATTTACCTATTTTCTGTTTTTATTTACCTCCTTTGTATTCTCTCCTTCATTACCTATTTTCACTATTTCTTTATCTATTTTTTTTCTCTAATTTATATACCAATTTTCTCTGTTTATTTACCTATTTTTCCTTAATTTATTTACCTATTTTTCTGTTTAATTACCTATTTTTTCCTCTAATTATTTACCTATTTTTTATTTACCTTTTTTTCTTTGATTTATTTTGCTATTTATCTATATTTATACACCAATTTTTTCTCTAGATAATTTACCTATTTTTTCTCTCTTTATTTATCTATTTTTTCTCTATTTTATTTACCTACATTTTCTCTATTTATTTACCTATTTTTCTCTATTTATTTACCTCTTTTTCTGTATTTATTTACCTACTTTGTTTTCTCTACTTCATTACCTATTTTTCTCTATTCATTTGCCTATTTTTTTCTCTAAATTATTTACCTATTTTTCTCTATTTATTTACCTATTTTCTGTATTTATTTACCTCCTTGTATTCTCTACTTCATTACCTATTTTTCACTATTTCTTTATCTATTTTTTTCTCTAATTTATTTTCCAATTTTTTCTCTGTTTATTTACCTATTTTTTCCTTTAATTTATTTACCTATATTTCTGTTTATTTACCTATTTTTTCCTCTAATTTATTTACCTATTTTTTATTTACCTCTTTTTCTTTGATTTATTTAGCTATTTATCCATATTTATACACCAATTTTTTCTCTAGATAATTTACCTATTTTTTCTCTCCTTATTTACCTATTTTTCTCTATTTTATTTACCTACTTTTTCTCTATTTATTTACCTATTTTTCTCTATTTACCTATTTTTCTCTAGTTGTTTACCTACTTTTTTCTCTAATTTATTTACCTATTTTTCTGTTTATTAACCTATTTTTTCCTCTAATTTATTTACCTATTTTTTATTTACCTTTTTTTCTTTGATTTATTTAGCTATTTATCTATATTTATGCACCTATTTTTTCTCTAGATAATTTAACTATTTTTTCTCTATTTATTCACCTATTTTTTCTCTATTTATTTACCCCTTTTGTTTTCTCTATTTATTTACCTATTTTTTCTCTAGTTATTTACCTCCTTTTTCTGTATTTATTTACCTACTTTGTTTTCTCTACTTCATTACCTATTTTTCTCTATTTATTTGCCTATTTTTTTCTCTAAATTATTTACCTATTTTTCTCTATTTATTTACCTATTTTCTGTATTTATTTACCTCCTTTGTATTCTCTACTTCATTACCTATTTTTCACTATTTCTTTATCTATTTTTTTTCTCTAATTTATTTACCAATATTTTCTCTGTTTATTTACCTATTTTTTCCTTTAATTTATTTACCTATATTTCTGTTTATTTACCTATTTTTTCCTCTAATTTATTTAGCTATTTTTTATTTACCTTTTTTTCTTTGATTTATTTAGCTATTTATCTATATTTATACACCAATTTTTTCTCTCGATAATTTACCAATATTTTCTCTCTTTATTTACCTATTTTTTCTCTATTTTATTTACCTCTTTGTTCTCTATTTATTTACCTATTTTTTCTATAGTTATTTACCAACTTTTTTCTCTAATTTATTTACCTATTTTTCTGTTTATTTACCTATTTTTTCCTCTAATTTATTTACCTATTTTTTATTTACCTTTTTTTCTTTGATTTATCTATATTTATACACCTATTTTTTCTCTAGATAATTTAACTATTTTTTCTCTATTTATTTACCTATTTTTTCTCTATTTATTTACCCCTTTTGTTTTCTCTATTTATTTACCTATTTTTTCTCTAGTTATTTACCTCCATTTTCTGTATTTATTTACCTACTTTGTTTTCTCTACTTCATTACCTATTTTTCTCTATTTATTTGCCTATTTTTTTCTCTAAATTATTTACCTATTTTTCTCTATGTATTTACCTATTTTCTGTTTTTATTTACCTCCTTTGTATTCTCTACTTCATTACCTATTTTCACTATTTCTTTATCTATTTTTTTTCTCTAATTTATTTACCAATTTTTTCTCTGTTTATTTACCTATTTTTTCCTTTAATTTATTTACCTATTTTTCTGTTTAATTACCTATTTTTTCCTCTAATTTATTTACCTATTTTTTATTTACCTTTTTTTCTTTGATTTATTTTGCTATTTATCTATATTTATACACCAATTTTTTCTCTAGATAATTTACCTATTTTTTCTCTCTTTATTTATCTATTTTTTCTTTATTTTATTTACCTACATTTTCTCTATTTATTTACCTATTTTTCTCTATTTATTTACCTCTTTTTTCTCTATTTATTTACCTATTTTTTCTCTAGTCATTTACCTACTTTTTTCTCTAATTTATTTACCTATTTTTCCTCTAATTTATTTACCTATTTTTTATTTTCCTTTTTTTCTTTGATTTATTTAGCTATTTATCTATATTTATACACCTATTTTTTCTCTAGATAATTTAACTATTTTTTCTCTATTTATTTACCTATTTTTTCTCTATTTATTTACCCCTTTTGTTTTCTCTATTTATTTACCTATTTTTTCTCTAGTTATTTACCTCCTTTTTCTGTATTTATTTACCTACTTTATTTCTCTACTTCATTACCTATTTTTCTCTATTTATTTGCCTATTTTTTTCTCTAAATTATTTACCTATTTTTCTCTATGTATTTACCTATTTTCTGTTTTTATTTACCTCCTTTGTATTCTCTACTTCATTACCTATTTTTCTCTATTTATTTACCTATTTTTCTCTATTTATTTACCTCTTTTTCTGTATTTAATTACCTACTTTGTTTTCTCTACTTCATTACCTATTTTTCTCTATTCATTTGCCTATTTTTTCTCTAAATTATTTACCTATTTTTCTCTATTTATTTACCTATTTTTCTCTATTTTATTTACCTACTTTTTCTCTATTTATTTACCTATTTTCTCTATTTATTTACCTCTTTGTTCTCTATTTATTTACCTATTTTTTCTCTAGTTATTTACCTACTTTTTTCTCTAATTTATTTACCTATTTTTCTGTTTATTTACCTATTTTTTCCTCTATTTACCTATTTTTTCCTCTAATTTATTTACCTATTTTTTATTTACCTTTTTTTCTTTGATTTATCTATATTTATACACCTATTTTTTCTCTAGATAATTTAACTATTTTTTCTCTATTTATTTACCTATTTTTTCTCTATTTATTTACCCCTTTTGTTTTCTCTATTTATTTACCTAATTTTTCTCTAGTTATTTACCTCTTTTTCTGTATTTATTTACCTACTTTGTTTTCTCTACTTCATTACCTATTTTTCTCTATTCATTTGCCTATTTTTTTCTCTAAATTATTTACCTATTTTTCTCTATTTATTTACCTATTTTTCTCTATTTATTTACCTATTTTCTGTATTTATTTACCTCCTTTGTATTCTCTACTTCATTACCTATTTTTCACTATTTCTTTATCTATTTTTTTCTCTAATTTATTTTCCAATTTTTTCTCTGTTTATTTACCTATTTTTTCCTTTAATTTATTTACCTATATTTCTGTTTATTTACCTATTTTTTCCTCTAATTTATTTACCTATTTTTTATTTACCTCTTTTTCTTTGATTTATTTAGCTATTTATCCATATTTATACACCAATTTTTTCTCTAGATAATTTACCTATTTTTTCTCTCCTTATTTACCTATTTTTTCTCTATTTTATTTACCTACTTTTTCTCTTTTTATTTACCTATTTTTCTCTATTTATTTACCTCTTTTTTCTCTATTTATTTACCTATTTTTCTCTAGTTGTTTACCTACTTTTTTCTCTAATTTATTTACCTATTTTTCTGTTTATTAACCTATTTTTTCCTCTAATTTATTTACCTATTTTTTATTTACCTTTTTTTCTTTGATTTATTTAGCTATTTATCTATATTTATGCACCTATTTTTTCTCTAGATAATTTAACTATTTTTTCTCTATTTATTTACCTATTTCTTCTCCATTTATTTACCTCTTTTGTTTTCTCTATTTATTTACCTATTTTTCTGTAGTTATTTTCCTCCTTTTTCTGTATTTATTTACCTACTTTGTTTTCTCTACTTCATTACATATTTTTCTCTATTTATTTACCTATTTTTCTCTATTTATTTACCTCTTTTTCTGTATTTATTTACCTACTTTGTTTTCTCTACTTCATTACCTATTTTTCTCTATTTATTTGCCTATTTTTTTCTCTAAATTATTTACCTATTTTTCTCTATTTATTTACCTATTTTCTGTATTTATTTACCTCCTTTGTATTCTCTACTTCATTACCTATTTTTCACTATTTTTTATCCATTTTTTTTCTCTAATTTATTTACCAATTTTTTTTCTGTTTATTTACCTATTTTTTCCTTTAATTTATTTACCTATATTTCTGTTTATTTACCTATTTTTTCCTCTAATTTATTTAGCTATTTTTTATTTACCTTTTTTTCTTTGATTTATTTAGCTATTTATCTATATTTATACACCAATTTTTTCTCTAGATAATTTACCTATTTTTTCTCTCTTTATTTACCTATTTTTTCTCTATTTTATTTACCTACTTTTTCTCTATTTATTTACCTTTTTTCACAATTTTTTATCCATTTTTTTTCTCTAATTTATTTACCAATTTTTTCTCTGTTTATTTACCTATTTTTCCTTTAATTTATTTACCTATTTTTCTGTTTAATTACCTATTTTTTCCTCTAATTTATTTACCTATTTTTTATTTACCTTTTTTCTTTGATTTATTTAGCTATTTATCTATATTTATACACCAATTTTTTCTCTAGATAATTTACCTATTTTTTCTCTCTTTATTTATCTATTTTTTCTCTATTTTATTTACCTACATTTTCTCTATTTATTTACCTATTTTTCTGTTTATTTACCTATTTTTCCTCTAATTTATTTACCTATTTTTTATTTACCTTTTTTTCTTTGATTTATTTAGCTATTTATCTATATTTATACACCTATCTTTTCTCTAGATAATTTAACTATTTTTTCTCTATTTATTTACCTATTTTTTCTCTATATATTTACCCCTTTTGTTTTCTCTATTTATTTACCTATTTTTTCTCTAGTTATTTACCTCCTTTTTCTGTATTTATTTACCTACTTTATTTCTCTACTTCATTACCTATTTTTCTCTATTTATTTGCCTATTTTTTTCTCTAAATTATTTACCTATTTTTCTCTATTTATTTACCTATTTTCTGTATTTATTTACCTCCTTTGTATTCTCTACTTCATTACCTATTTTTCACTATTTCTTTATCTATTTTTTTTCTCTAATTTATTTACCAATATTTTCTCTGTTTATTTACCTATTTTTTCCTTTAATTTATTTACCTATATTTCTGTTTATTTACCTATTTTTTCCTCTAATTTATTTAGCTATTTTTTATTTACCTTTTTTTCTTTGATTTATTTAGCTATTTATCTATATTTATACACCAATTTTTGCTCTCGATAATTTACCTATTTTTTCTCTCTTTATTTACCTATTTTTTCTCTATTTTATTTACCTACTTTTTCTCTATTTATTTACCTATTTTTTCTCTCTTTATTTACCTATTTTTTCTCTATTTTATTTACCTCTTTGTTCTCTATTTATTTACCTATTTTTTCTCTAGTTATTTACCAACTTTTTTCTCTAATTTATTTACCTATTTTTCTGTTTATTTACCTATTTTTTCCTCTAATTTATTTACCTATTTTTTATTTACCTTTTTTTCTTTGATTTATCTATATTTATACACCTATTTTTTCTCTAGATAATTTAACTATTTTTTCTCTATTTATTTACCTATTTTTTCTCTATTTATTTACCCCTTTTGTTTTCTCTATTTATTTACCTATTTTTTCTCTAGTTATTTACCTCCATTTTCTGTATTTATTTACCTACTTTGTTTTCTCTACTTCATTACCTATTTTTCTCTATTTATTTGCCTATTTTTTTCTCTAAATTATTTACCTATTTTTCTCTATGTATTTACCTATTTTCTGTTTTTATTTACCTCCTTTGTATTCTCTACTTCATTACCTATTTTCACTATTTCTTTATCTATTTTTTTTCTCTAATTTATTTACCAATTTTTTCTCTGTTTATTTACCTATTTTTTCCTTTAATTTATTTACCTATTTTTCTGTTTAATTACCTATTTTTTCCTCTAATTTATTTACCTATTTTTTATTTACCTTTTTTTCTTTGATTTATTTTGCTATTTATCTATATTTATACACCAATTTTTTCTCTAGATAATTTACCTATTTTTTCTCTCTTTATTTATCTATTTTTTCTTTATTTTATTTACCTACATTTTCTCTATTTATTTACCTATTTTTCTCTATTTATTTACCTCTTTTTTCTCTATTTATTTACCTATTTTTTCTCTAGTCATTTACCTACTTTTTTCTCTAATTTATTTACCTATTTTTCCTCTAATTTATTTACCTATTTTTTATTTTCCTTTTTTTCTTTGATTTATTTAGCTATTTATCTATATTTATACACCTATTTTTTCTCTAGATAATTTAACTATTTTTTCTCTATTTATTTACCTATTTTTTCTCTATTTATTTACCCCTTTTGTTTTCTCTATTTATTTACCTATTTTTTCTCTAGTTATTTACCTCCTTTTTCTGTATTTATTTACCTACTTTATTTCTCTACTTCATTACCTATTTTTCTCTATTTATTTGCCTATTTTTTTCTCTAAATTATTTACCTATTTTTCTCTATGTATTTACCTATTTTCTGTTTTTATTTACCTCCTTTGTATTCTCTACTTCATTACCTATTTTTCTCTATTTATTTACCTATTTTTCTCTATTTATTTACCTCTTTTTCTGTATTTAATTACCTACTTTGTTTTCTCTACTTCATTACCTATTTTTCTCTATTCATTTGCCTATTTTTTCTCTAAATTATTTACCTATTTTTCTCTATTTATTTACCTATTTTTCTCTATTTTATTTACCTACTTTTTCTCTATTTATTTACCTATTTTCTCTATTTATTTACCTCTTTGTTCTCTATTTATTTACCTATTTTTTCTCTAGTTATTTACCTACTTTTTTCTCTAATTTATTTACCTATTTTTCTGTTTATTTACCTATTTTTTCCTCTAATTTATTTACCTATTTTTTATTTACCTTTTTTTCTTTGATTTATCTATATTTATACACCTATTTTTTCTCTAGATAATTTAACTATTTTTTCTCTATTTATTTACCTATTTTTTCTCTATTTATTTACCCCTTTTGTTTTCTCTATTTATTTACCTATTTTTTCTCTAGTTATTTACCTCTTTTTCTGTATTTATTTACCTACTTTGTTTTCTCTACTTCATTACCTATTTTTCTCTATTCATTTGCCTATTTTTTTCTCTAAATTATTTACCTATTTTTCTCTATTTATTTACCTATTTTCTGTATTTATTTACCTCCTTTGTATTATCTACTTCATTACCTATTTTTCACTATTTCTTTATCTATTTTTTTCTCTAATTTATTTTCCAATTTTTTCTCTGTTTATTTACCTATTTTTTCCTTTAATTTATTTACCTATATTTCTGTTTATTTACCTATTTTTTCCTCTAATTTATTTACCTATTTTTTATTTACCTCTTTTTCTTTGATTTATTTAGCTATTTATCCATATTTATACACCAATTTTTTCTCTAGATAATTTACCTATTTTTTCTCTCCTTATTTACCTATTTTTTCTCTATTTTATTTACCTACTTTTTCTCTATTTATTTACCTATTTTTCTCTATTTATTTACCTCTTTTTTCTCTATTTATTTACCTATTTTTCTCTAGTTGTTTACCTACTTTTTTCTCTAATTTATTTACCTATTTTTCTGTTTATTAACCTATTTTTTCCTCTAATTTATTTACCTATTTTTTATTTACCTTTTTTTCTTTGATTTATTTAGCTATTTATCTATATTTATGCACCTATTTTTTCTCTAGATAATTTAACTATTTTTTCTCTATTTATTTACCTATTTCTTCTCCATTTATTTACCTCTTTTGTTTTCTCTATTTATTTACCTATTTTTCTGTAGTTATTTTCCTCCTTTTTCTGTATTTATTTACCTACTTTGTTTTCTCTACTTCATTACATATTTTTCTCTATTTATTTACCTATTTTTCTCTATTTATTTACCTCTTTTTCTGTATTTATTTACCTACTTTGTTTTCTCTACTTCATTACCTATTTTTCTCTATTTATTTGCCTATTTTTTTCTCTAAATTATTTACCTATTTTTCTCTATTTATTTACCTATTTTCTGTATTTATTTACCTCCTTTGTATTCTCTACTTCATTACCTATTTTTCACTATTTTTTATCCATTTTTTTTCTCTAATTTATTTACCAATTTTTTTTCTGTTTATTTACCTATTTTTTCCTTTAATTTATTTACCTATATTTCTGTTTATTTACCTATTTTTTCCTCTAATTTATTTAGCTATTTTTTATTTACCTTTTTTTCTTTGATTTATTTAGCTATTTATCTATATTTATACACCAATTTTTTCTCTAGATAATTTACCTATTTTTTCTCTCTTTATTTACCTATTTTTTCTCTATTTTATTTACCTACTTTTTCTCTATTTATTTACCTATTTTTCACAATTTTTTATCCATTTTTTTTCTCTAATTTATTTACCAATTTTTTCTCTGTTTATTTACCTATTTTTCCTTTAATTTATTTACATATTTTTCTGTATAATTACCTATTTTTTCCTCTAATTTATTTACCTATTTTTTATTTACCTTTTTTCTTTGATTTATTTAGCTATTTATCTATATTTATACACCAATTTTTTCTCTAGATAATTTACCTATTTTTTCTCTCTTTATTTATCTATTTTTTCTCTATTTTATTTACCTACATTTTCTCTATTTATTTACCTATTTTTCTGTTTATTTACCTATTTTTCCTCTAATTTATTTACCTATTTTTTATTTACCTTTTTTTCTTTGATTTATTTAGCTATTTATCTATATTTATACACCTATCTTTTCTCTAGATAATTTAACTATTTTTTCTCTATTTATTTACCTATTTTTTCTCTATATATTTACCCCTTTTGTTTTCTCTATTTATTTACCTATTTTTTCTCTAGTTATTTACCTCCTTTTTCTGTATTTATTTACCTACTTTATTTCTCTACTTCATTACCTATTTTTCTCTATTTATTTGCCTATTTTTTTCTCTAAATTATTTACCTATTTTTCTCTATGTATTTACCTATTTTCTGTTTTTATTTACCTCCTTTGTATTCTCTACTTCATTACCTATTTTTCTCTATTTATTTACCTATTTTTCTCTATTTATTTACCTCTTTTTCTGAATTTAATTACCTACTTTGTTTTCTCTACTTCATTACCTATTTTTCTCTATACATTTGCCTATTTTTTTCTATTTATTTACCTCTTTTTCTGTATTTATTTACCTACTTTGTTTTCTCTACTTCATTACCTATTTTTCTCTATTTATTTGCCTATTTTTTTCTCTAAATTATTTACCTATTTTTCTCTATTTATTTACCTATTTTCTGTATTTATTTACCTCCTTTGTATTCTCTACTTCATTACCTATTTTTCACTATTTCTTTATCTATTTTTTTTCTCAAATTTATTTACCAATATTTTCTCTGTTTATTTACCTATTTTTTCCTTTAATTTATTTACCTATATTTCTGTTTATTTACCTATTTTTTCCTCTAATTTATTTACCTATTTTTTATTTACCTTTTTTTCTTTGATTTATTTAGCTATTTATCTATATTTATACACCAATTTTTTCTCTAGATAATTTACCTATTTTTTCTCTCTTTATTTACCTATTTTTTCTCTATTTTATTTACCTACTTTTTCTCTATTTATTTACCTATTTTCTCAATTTATTTACCTCTTTTTTCTCTATTTATTTACCTATTTTTTCTCTAGTTATTTATCTACTTTTTTCTCTAATTTCTGAACCTATTTTTCTGTTTATTTACCTATTTTGTCCTCTAATTTATTTACCTATTTTTTATTTACCTTTTTTTCTTCGATTTATTTAGCTATTTATCTATATTTATACACCTATTTTTTCTCTAGATAATTTAACTATTTTTTCTCTATTTATTTACCTATTTCTTCTCTATTTATTTACCTCTTTGGTTTTCTCTATTTATTTACCTTTTTTTCTGTAGTTATTTTCCTCCTTTTTCTGTATTTATTTACCTACTTTGTTTTCTCTACTTCATTACCTATTTTTCTCTATTTATTTACCTATTTTTCTCTATTTATTTACCTCTTTTTCTGTATTTATTTACCTACTTTGTTTTCTCTACTTCATTACCTATTTTTCTCTATTTATTTGCCTATTTTTTTCTCTAAATTATTTACCTATTTTTCTCTATTTATTTACCTATTTTCTGTATTTATTTACCTCCTTTGTATTCTCTACTTCATTACCTATTTTTCACTATTTCTTTATCTATTTTTTTTCTCTAATTTATTTACCAATATTTTCTCTGTTTATTTACCTATTTTTTCCTTTAATTTATTTACCTATATTTCTGTTTATTTACCTATTTTTTCCTCTAATTTATTTACCTATTTTTTATTTACCTCTTTTTCTTTGATTTATTTAGCTATTTATCTATATTTATACACCAATTTTTTCTCTAGATAATTTACCAATTTTTTCTCTCTTTATTTAACTATTTTTTCTCTATTTATTTACCTATTTTTTTCTCTATTTATTTACCCCTTTTGTTTTCTCTATTTATTTACCTATTTTTTCTCTAGTTATTTACCTCCTTTTTCTGTATTTATTTACCTACTTTATTTCTCTACTTCATTACCTATTTTTCTCTATTTATTTGCCTATTTTTTTCTCTAAATTATTTACCTATTTTTCTCTATGTATTTACCTATTTTCTGTTTTTATTTACCTCCTTTGTATTCTCTACTTTATTACCTATTTTTCTCTATTTATTTACCTATTTTTCTCTATTTATTTACCTCTTTTTCTGTATTTATTTACCTACTTTGTTTTCTCTACTTCATTACCTATTTTCTCTATTTATTTGCCTATTTTTTTCTCTAAATTATTTACCTATTTTTCTCTATTTATTTACCTATTTTCTGTATTTAATTACCTCCTTTGTATTCTCTACTTCATTACCTATTTTTCATTATTTCTTTATCTATTTTTTTTTCTCTAATTTATTTACCAATTTTTTCTCTGTTTATTTACCTATTTTTCTGTTTATTTACCTATTTTTTCCTCTAATTTATTTACCTATTTTTTATTTACTTTTTTTTCTTTGATTTATTTAGCTATTTATCTATATTTATACACCTATTTTTCTCTAGATAATTTACCTATTTTTTCTCTCTTTATTTACCTATTTTTTCTCTATTTTATTTACCTACTTTTTCTCTATTTATTTACCTATTTTTCTCTATTTCTTTACCTCTTTTTTCTCTATTTATTTACCTATTTTTCTCTAGTTATTTACCTACTTTTTTCTCTAATTTATTTACCTATTTTTCTGTTTATTTACCTATTTTTTCCACTAATTTATTTAGCTATTTTTTATTTACCTTTTTTTCTTTGATTTATTTAGCTATTTATCTATATTTATACACTTATTTTTTCTCTAGATAATTTAACTATTTTTCTCTATTTATTTACCTATTTCTTCTCTATTTATTTACCTGTTTTGTTTTCTCTATTTATTTACCTTTTTTTTCTCTAGTTATTTACCTCCTTTTTCTGTATTTATTTACCTACTTTGTTTTCTCTACTTCATTACCTATTTTTCTCTATTTATTTACCTATTTTTCTCTATTTATTTACCTATTTTCTGTATTTATTTACCTCCTTTGTATTCTCTACTTCATTACCTATTTTTCACTATTTCTTTATCTATTTTTTTTCTCTAATTTATTTACCAATATTTTCTCTGTTTATTTACCTATTTTTTCCTTTAATTTATTTACCTATATTTCTGTTTATTTACCTATTTTTTCCTCTAATTTATTTAGCTATTTTTTATTTACCTGTTTTTCTTTGATTTATTTAGCTATTTATCTATATTTATACACCAATTTTTTCTCTCGATAATTTACCTATTTTTTCTCTCTTTATTTACCTATTTTTTCTCTATTTTATTTACCTACTTTTTCTCTATTTATTTACCTATTTTTTCTCTCTTTATTTACCTATTTTTTCTCTATTTTATTTACCTCTTTGTTCTCTATTTATTTACCTATTTTTTCTCTAGTTATTTACCAACTTTTTTCTCTAATTTATTTACCTATTTTTCTGTTTATTTACCTATTTTTTCCTCTAATTTATTTACCTATTTTTTATTTACCTTTTTTTCTTTGATTTATCTATATTTATACACCTATTTTTTCTCTAGATAATTTAACTATTTTTTCTCTATTTATTTACCTATTTTTTCTCTATTTATTTACCCCTTTTGTTTTCTCTATTTATTTACCTATTTTTCTCTAGTTATTTACCTCCATTTTCTGTATTTATTTACCTACTTTGTTTTCTCTACTTCATTACCTATTTTTCTCTATTTATTTGCCTATTTTTTTCTCTAAATTATTTACCTATTTTTCTGTTTAATTACCTATTTTTTCCTCTAATTTATTTACCTATTTTTTATTTACCTTTTTTTCTTTGATTTATTTAGCTATTTATCTATATTTATACACCATTTTTTTCTCTAGATAATTTACCTATTTTTTCTCTATTTATTTACCTATTTTTTCTCTATTTTATTTACCTACTTTTTCTCTATTTATTTACCTATTTTCTCAATTTATTTACCTCTTTTTTCTCTATTTATTTACCTATTTTTTCTCTAGTTATTTATCTACTTTTTTCTCTAATTTCTGAACCTATTTTTCTGTTTATTTACCTATTTTGTCCTCTAATTTATTTACCTATTTTTTATTTACCTTTTTTTCTTCGATTTATTTAGCTATTTATCTATATTTATACACCTATTTTTTCTCTAGATAATTTAACTATTTTTTCTCTATTTATTTACCTATTTCTTCTCTATTTATTTACCTCTTTGGTTTTCTCTATTTATTTACCTTTTTTTCTGTAGTTATTTTCCTCCTTTTTCTGTATTTATTTACCTACTTTGTTTTCTCTACTTCATTACCTATTTTTCTCTATTTATTTACCTATTTTTCTCTATTTATTTACCTCTTTTTCTGTATTTATTTACCTACTTTGTTTTCTCTACTTCATTACCTATTTTTCTCTATTTATTTGCCTATTTTTTTCTCTAAATTATTTACCTATTTTTCTCTATTTATTTACCTCCTTTGTATTCTCTACTTCATTACCTATTTTTCACTATTTCTTTATCTATTTTTTTTCTCTAATTTATTTACCAATATTTTCTCTGTTTATTTACCTATTTTTTCCTTTAATTTATTTACCTATATTTCTGTTTATTTACCTATTTTTTCCTCCAATTTATTTACCTATTTTTTATTTACCTCTTTTTCTTTGATTTATTTAGCTATTTATCTATATTTATACACCAATTTTTTCTCTAGATAATTTACCAATTTTTTCTCTCTTTATTTAACTATTTTTTCTCTATTTATTTACCTATTTTTTCTCTATTTATTTACCCCTTTTGTTTTCTCTATTTATTTACCTATTTTTTCTCTAGTTATTTACCTCCTTTTTCTGTATTTATTTACCTACTTTATTTCTCTACTTCATTACCTATTTTTCTCTATTTATTTGCCTATTTTTTTCTCTAAATTATTTACCTATTTTTCTCTATGTATTTACCTATTTTCTGTTTTTATTTACCTCCTTTGTATTCTCTACTTTATTACCTATTTTTCTCTATTTATTTACCTATTTTTCTCTATTTATTTACCTCTTTTTCTGTATTTATTTACCTACTTTGTTTTCTCTACTTCATTACCTATTTTCTCTATTCATTTGCCTATTTTTTTCTCTAAATTATTTACCTATTTTTCTCTATTTATTTACCTATTTTCTGTATTTAATTACCTCCTTTGTATTCTCTACTTCATTACCTATTTTTCATTATTTCTTTATCTATTTTTTTTCTCTAATTTATTTACCAATTTTTTCTCTGTTTATTTACCTATTTTTCTGTTTATTTACCTATTTTTTCCTCTAATTTATTTACCTATTTTTTATTTACTTTTTTTTCTTTGATTTATTTAGCTATTTATCTATATTTATACACCTATTTTTTCTCTAGATAATTTACCTATTTTTTCTCTCTTTATTTACCTATTTTTTCTCTATTTTATTTACCTACTTTTTCTCTATTTATTTACCTATTTTTCTCTATTTCTTTACCTCTTTTTTCTCTATTTATTTACCTATTTTTCTCTAGTTATTTACCTACTTTTTCTCTAATTTATTTACCTATTTTTCTGTTTATTTACCTATTTTTTCCACTAATTTATTTAGCTATTTTTTATTTACCTTTTTTTCTTTGATTTATTTAGCTATTTATCTATATTTATACACCTATTTTTTCTCTAGATAATTTAACTATTTTTCTCTATTTATTTACCTATTTCTTCTCTATTTATTTACCTGTTTTGTTTTCTCTATTTATTTACCTTTTTTTCTCTAGTTATTTACCTCCTTTTTCTGTATTTATTTACCTACTTTGTTTTCTCTACTTCATTACCTATTTTTCTCTATTTATTTACCTATTTTTCTCTATTTATTTACCTATTTTCTGTATTTATTTACCTCCTTTGTATTCTCTACTTCATTACCTATTTTTCACTATTTCTTTATCTATTTTTTTTCTCTAATTTATTTACCAATATTTTCTCTGTTTATTTACCTATTTTTTCCTTTAATTTATTTACCTATATTTCTGTTTATTTACCTATTTTTTCCTCTAATTTATTTAGCTATTTTTTATTTACCTTTTTTTCTTTGATTTATTTAGCTATTTATCTATATTTATACACCAATTTTTTCTCTCGATAATTTACCTATTTTTTCTCTCTTTATTTACCTATTTTTTCTCTATTTTATTTACCTACTTTTTCTCTATTTATTTACCTATTTTTTCTCTCTTTATTTACCTATTTTTTCTCTATTTTATTTACCTCTTTGTTCTCTATTTATTTACCTATTTTTTCTCTAGTTATTTACCAACTTTTTTCTCTAATTTATTTACCTATTTTTCTGTTTATTTACCTATTTTTTCCTCTAATTTATTTACCTATTTTTTATTTACCTTTTTTTCTTTGATTTATCTATATTTATACACCTATTTTTTCTCTAGATAATTTAACTATTTTTTCTCTATTTATTTACCTATTTTTCTCTATTTATTTACCCCTTTTGTTTTCTCTATTTATTTACCTATTTTTTCTCTAGTTATTTACCTCCATTTTCTGTATTTATTTACCTACTTTGTTTTCTCTACTTCATTACCTATTTTTCTCTATTTATTTGCCTATTTTTTTCTCTAAATTATTTACCTATTTTTCTGTTTAATTACCTATTTTTTCCTCTAATTTATTTACCTATTTTTTATTTACCTTTTTTTCTTTGATTTATTTTGCTATTTATCTATATTTATACACCAATTTTTTCTCTAGATAATTTACCTATTTTTTCTCTCTTTATTTATCTATTTTTTCTTTATTTTATTTACCTACATTTTCTCTATTTATTTACCTATTTTTCTCTATTTATTTACCTCTTTTTTCTCTATTTATTTACCTATTTTTTCTCTAGTCATTTACCTACTTTTTTCTCTAATTTATTTACCTATTTTTTCTCTATTTATTTACCTATTTTTTCTCTATTTATTTACCCCTTTTGTTTTCTCTATTTATTTACCTATTTTTTCTCTAGTTATTTACCTCCTTTTTCTGTATTTATTTACCTACTTTATTTCTCTACTTCATTACCTATTTTTCTTTATTTATTTGCCTATTTTTTTCTCTAAATTATTTACCTATTTTTCTCCATGTATTTACCTATTTTCTGTTTTTATTTACCTCCTTTGTATTCTCTACTTCATTACCTATTTTTCTCTATTTATTTACCTATTTTTCTCTATTTATTTACCTCTTTTTCTGTATTTAATTACCTACTTTGTTTTCTCTACTTCATTACCTATTTTTCTCTATTCATTTGCCTATTTTTTCTCTAAATTATTTACCTATTTTTCTCTATTTATTTACCTATTTTTCTCTATTTTATTTACCTACTTTTTCTCTATTTATTTACCTATTTTTCTCTATTTATTTACCTCTTTTTTCTCTATTTATTTACCTATTTTTCTCTAGTTATTTACCTACTTTTTTCTCTAATTTATTTACCTATTTTTCTGTTTATTAACCTATTTTTTCCTCTAATTTATTTACCTATTTTTTATTTACCTTTTTTTCTTTGATTTATTTAGCTATTTATCTATATTTATACACCTATTTTTTCTCTAGATAATTTAACTATTTTTTCTCTATTTATTTACCTATTTCTTCTCTATTTATTTACCTCTTTTGTTTTCTCTATTTATTTACCTTTTTTTCTGTAGTTATTTTCCTCCTTTTTCTGTATTTATTTACCTACTTTGTTTTCTCTACTTCATTACCTATTTTTCTCTATTTATTTACCTATTTTTCTCTATTTATTTACCTCTTTTTCTGTATTTATTTACCTACTTTGTTTTCTCTACTTCATTACCTATTTTTCTCTATTTATTTGCCTATTTTTTTCTCTAAATTATTTACCTATTTTTCTCTATTTATTTACCTATTTTCTGTATTTATTTACCTCCTTTGTACTCTACTTCATTACCTATTTTTCACTATTTCCTTATCTATTTTTTTTCTCTAATTTATTTACCAATATTTTCTCTGTTTACTTACCTATTTTTTCCTTTAATTTATTTACCTATATTTCTGTTTATTTACCTATTTTTTCCTCTAATTTATTTACCTATTTTTTATTTACCTTTTTTTCTTTGATTTATTTAGCTATTTATCTATATTTATACACCAATTTTTTCTCCAGATAACTTACCTATTTTTCTCTCTTTATTTACCTATTTTTTCTCTATTTTATTTACCTGCTTTTTCTCTATTTATTTACCTATTTTTCTCTATTTATTTACCTCTTTTTTCTCTATTTATTTACCTATTTTTTCTCTAGTTATTTACCTACTTTTTTCTCTAATTTATTTACCTATTTTTCTGTTTATGTACCTATTTTTTCCTCTAATTTATTTACCTATTTTTTATTTACCTTTTTTTCTCTGATTTATTTAGCTATTTATCTATATTTATACACCTATTTTTTCTCTAGATAATTTAACTATTTTTTCTCTATTTATTTACCTATTTTTTCTCTATTTATTTACCCCTTTTGTTTTCTCTATTTATTTACCTATTTTTTCTCTAGTTATTTACCTCCTTTTTCTGTATTTATTTACCTACTTTATTTCTCTACTTCATTACCTATTTTTCTCTATTTATTTGCCTATTTTTTTTCTCTAAATTATTTACCTATTTTTCTCTATGTATTTACCTATTTTCTGTTTTTATTTACCTCCTTTGTATTCTCTACTTCATTACCTATTTTTCTCTATTTATTTACCTATTTTTCTCTATTTATTTACCTCTTTTTCTGTATTTATTTACCTACTTTGTTTTCTCTACTTCATTACCTATTTTTCTCTATTTATTTGCCCATTTTTTTCTCTAAATTATTTACCTATTTTTCTCTATTTATTTACCTATTTTCTGTATTTATTTACCTCCTTTGTATTCTCTACTTCATTACCTATTTTTCATTATTTCTTTATCTATTTTTTTTCTCTAATTTATTTACCAATTTTTTCTCTGTTTATTTACCTATTTTTCTGTTTATTTACCTATTTTTTCCACTAATTTATTTAGCTATTTTTTATTTACCTTTTTTTGCTTGATTTATTTAGCTATTTATCTATATTTATACACCTATTTTTTCTCTAGATAATTTAACTATTTTTCTCTATTTATTTACCTATTTCTTCTCTATTTATTTACCTGTTTTGTTTTCTCTATTTATTTACCTATTTTTCTCTATTTATTTACCTATTTTCTGTATTTATTTACCTCCTTTGTATTCTCTACTTCATTACCTATTTTTCACTATTTCTTTATCTATTTTTTTTCTCTAATTTATTTACCAATATTTTCTCTGTTTATTTACCTATTTTTTCCTTTAATTTATTTACCTATATTTCTGTTTATTTACCTATTTTTTCCTCTAATTTATTTAGCTATTTTTTATTTACCTTTTTTTCTTTGATTTATTTAGCTATTTATCTATATTTATACACCAATTTTTTCTCTCGATAATTTACCTATTTTTTCTCTCTTTATTTACCTATTTTTTCTCTATTTTATTTACCTACTTTTTCTCTATTTATTTACCAATTTTTTCTCTCTTTATTTACCTATTTTTTCTCTATTTTATTTACCTCTTTGTTCTCAATTTATTTACCTATTTTTTCTCTAGTTATTTACCAACTTTTTTCTCTAATTTATTTACCTATTTTTCTGTTTATTTACCTATTTTTTCCTCTAATTTATTTACCTATTTTTTATTTACCTTTTATTCTTTGATTTATCTATATTTATACACCTATTTTTTCTCTAGATAATTTAACTATTTTTTCTCTATTTATTTACCTATTTTTTCTCTATTTATTTACCCCTTTTGTTTTCTCTATTTATTTACCTATTTTTTCTCTATTTATTTACCTCTTTTTCTGTATTTATTTACCTACTTTGTTTTCTCTACTTCATTACCTATTTTTCTCTATTTATTTGCCTATTTTTTTCTCTAAATTATTTACCTATTTTTCTCTATTTATTTACCTATTTTCTGTATTTATTTACCTCCTTTGTATTCTCTACTTCATTACCTATTTTTCACTATTTTTTATCCATTTTTTTCTCTAATTTATTTACCAATTTTTTTCTGTTTATTTACCTATTTTTTCCTTTAATTTATTTACCTATTTTTCTGTTTAATTACCTATTTTTTCCTCTAATTTATTTACCTATTTTTTATTTACCTTTTTTTCTTTGATTTATTTTGCTATTTATCTATATTTATACACCAATTTTTTCTCTAGATAATTTACCTATTTTTTCTCTCTTTATTTATCTATTTTTTCTTTATTTTATTTACCTACATTTTCTCTATTTATTTACCTATTTTTCTCTATTTATTTACCTCTTTCTTCTCTATTTATTTACCTATTTTTTCTCTAGTCATTTACCTACTTTTTTCTCTAATTTATTTACCTATTTTTCCTCTAATTTATTTACCTATTTTTTATTTTCCTTTTTTTCTTTGATTTATTTAGCTATTTATCTATATTTATACACCTATTTTTTCTCTAGATAATTTAACTATTTTTTCTCTATTTATTTACCTATTTTTTCTCTATTTATTTACCCCCTTTGTTTTCTCTATTTATTTGCCTATTTTTTTCTCTAAATTATTTACCTATTTTTCTCTATGTATTTACCTATTTTCTGTTTTTATTTACCTCCTTTGTATTCTCTACTTCATTACCTATTTTTCTCTATTTATTTACCTATTTTTCTCTATTTATTTACCTCTTTTTCTGTATTTAATTACCTACTTTGTTTTCTCTACTTCATTACCTATTTTTCTCTATTCATTTGCCTACTTTTTCTCTAAATTATTTACCTATTTTTCTCTATTTATTTACCTATTTTTCTCTATTTTATTTACCTACTTTTTCTCTATTTATTTACCTATTTTTCTCTATTTATTTACCTCTTTTTTCTCTATTTATTTACCTATTTTTCTCTAGTTATTTACCTACTTTTTGCTCTAATTTATTTACCTATTTTTCTGTTTATTAACCTATTTTTTCCTCTAATTTATTTACCTATTTTTTATTTACCTTTTTTTCTTTGATTTATTTAGCTATTTATCTATATTTACACACCTATTTTTTCTCTAGATAATTTAACTATTTTTTCTCTATTTATTTACCTATTTCTTCTCTATTTATTTACCTCTTTTGTTTTCTCTATTTATTTACCTTTTTTTCTGTAGTTATTTTCCTCCTTTTTCTGTATTTATTTACCTACTTTGTTTTCTCTACTTCATTACCTATTTTTCTCTATTTACTTACATATTTTTCTCTATTTATTTACCTCTTTTTCTGTATTTATTTACCTACTTTGTTTTCTCTACTTCATTACCTATTTTTCTCTATTTATTTGCCCATTTTTTTCTCTAAATTATTTACCTATTTTTCTCTATTTATTTACCTATTTTCTGTATTTATTTACCTCCTTTGTATTCTCTACTTCATTACCTATTTTTCATTATTTCTTTATCTATTTTTTTTCTCTAATTTATTTACCAATTTTTTCTCTGTTTATTTACCTATTTTTCTGTTTATTTACCTATTTTTTCCACTAATTTATTTAGCTATTTTTTATTTACCTTTTTTTCCTTGATTTATTTAGCTATTTATCTATATTTATACACCTATTTTTTCTCTAGATAATTTAACTATTTTTCTCTATTTATTTACCTATTTCTTCTCTATTTATTTACCTGTTTTGTTTTCTCTATTTATTTACCTATTTTTCTCTATTTATTTACCTATTTTCTGTATTTATTTACCTCCTTTGTATTCTCTACTTCATTACCTATTTTTCACTATTTCTTTATCTATTTTTTTTCTCTAATTTATTTACCAATATTTTCTCTGTTTATTTACCTATTTTTTCCTTTAATTTATTTACCTATATTTCTGTTTATTTACCTATTTTTTCCTCTAATTTATTTAGCTATTTTTTATTTACCTTTTTTTCTTTGATTTATTTAGCTATTTATCTATATTTATACACCAATTTTTTCTCTCGATAATTTACCTATTTTTTCTCTCTTTATTTACCTATTTTTTCTCTATTTTATTTACCTACTTTTTCTCTATTTATTTACCTATTTTTTCTCTCTTTATTTACCTATTTTTTCTCTATTTTATTTACCTCTTTGTTCTCTATTTATTTACCTATTTTTTCTCTAGTTATTTACCAACTTTTTTCTCTAATTTATTTACCTATTTTTCTGTTTATTTACCTATTTTTTCCTCTAATTTATTTACCTATTTTTTATTTACCTTATTTTCTTTGATTTATCTATATTTATACACCTATTTTTTCTCTAGATAATTTAACTATTTTTTCTCTATTTATTTACCTATTTTTTCTCTATTTATTTACCCCTTTTGTTTTCTCTATTTATTTACCTATTTTTTCTCTAGTTATTTACCTCCATTTTCTGTATTTATTTACCTACTTTGTTTTCTCTACTTCATTACCTATTTTTCTCTATTTATTTGCCTATTTTTTTCTCTAAATTATTTACCTATTTTTCTCTATGTATTTACCTATTTTCTGTTTTTATTTACCTCCTTTGTATTCTCTACTTCATTACCTATTTTCACTATTTCTTTATCTATTTTTTTTCTCTAATTTATTTACCAATTTTTTCTCTGTTTATTTACCTATTTTTTCCTTTAATTTATTTACCTATTTTTCTGTTTAATTACCTATTTTTTCCTCTAATTTATTTACCTATTTTTTATTTACCTTTTTTTCTTTGATTTATTTTGCTATTTATCTATATTTATACACCAATTTTTTCTCTAGATAATTTACCTATTTTTTCTCTCTTTATTTATCTATTTTTTCTTTATTTTATTTACCTACATTTTCTCTATTTATTTACCTATTTTTCTCTATTTATTTACCTCTTTCTTCTCTATTTATTTACCTATTTTTTCTCTAGTCATTTACCTACTTTTTTCTCTAATTTATTTACCTATTTTTCCTCTAATTTATTTACCTATTTTTTATTTTCCTTTTTTTCTTTGATTTATTTAGCTATTTATCTATATTTATACACCTATTTTTTCTCTAGATAATTTAACTATTTTTTCTCTATTTATTTACCTATTTTTTCTCTATTTATTTACCCCTTTTGTTTTCTCTATTTATTTACCTATTTTTTCTCTAGTTATTTACCTCCTTTTTCTGTATTTATTTACCTACTTTATTTCTCTACTTCATTACCTATTTTTCTCTATTTATTTACCTATTTTTCTCTATTTATTTACCTCTTTTTTCTCTATTTATTTACCTATTTTTTCTCTAGTTATTTACCTACTTTTTTCTCTAATTTATTTACCTATTTTTCTGTTTATTTACCTATTTTTTCCTCTAATTTATTTACCTATTTTTTATTTACATTTTTTTCTCTGATTTATTTAGCTATTTATCTATATTTATACACCTATTTTTTCTCTAGATAATTTAACTATTTTTTCTCTATTTATTTACCTATTTTTTCTCTATTTATTTACCCCTTTTGTTTTCTCTATTTATTTACCTATTTTTTCTCTAGTTATTTACCTCCTTTTTCTGTATTTATTTACCTACTTTATTTCTCTACTTCATTACCTATTTTTCTCTATTTATTTGCCTATTTTTTTCTCTAAATTATTTACCTATTTTTCTCTATGTATTTACCTATTTTCTGTTTTTATTTACCTCCTTTGTATTCTCTACTTCATTACCTATTTTTCTCTATTTATTTACCTATTTTTCTCTATTTATTTACCTCTTTTTCTGTATTTATTTACCTACTTTGTTTTCTCTACTTCATTACCTATTTTTCTCTATTTATTTGCCCATTTTTTTCTCTAAATTATTTACCTATTTTTCTCTATTTATTTACCTATTTTCTGTATTTATTTACCTCCTTTGTATTCTCTACTTCATTACCTATTTTTCATTATTTCTTTATCTATTTTTTTCTCTAATTTATTTACCAATTTTTTCTCTGTTTATTTACCTATTTTTCTGTTTATTTACCTATTTTTTCCACTAATTTATTTAGCTATTTTTTATTTACCTTTTTTTCTTTGATTTATTTAGCTATTTATCTATATTTATACACCTATTTTTTCTCTAGATAATTTAACTATTTTTCTCTATTTATTTACCTATTTCTTCTCTATTTATTTACCTGTTTTGTTTTCTCTATTTATTTACCTTTTTTTCTCTAGTTATTTACCTCCTTTTTCTGTATTTATTTACCTACTTTGTTTTCTCTACTTCATTACCTATTTTTCTCTATTTATTTACCTATTTTTCTCTATTTATTTACCTATTTTCTGTATTTATTTACCTCCTTTGTATTCTCTACTTCATTACCTATTTTTCACTATTTCTTTATCTATTTTTTTTCTCTAATTTATTTACCAATATTTTCTCTGTTTATTTACCTATTTTTTCCTTTAATTTATTTACCTATATTTCTGTTTATTTACCTATTTTTTCCTCTGATTTATTTAGCTATTTTTTATTTACCTTTTTTTCTTTGATTTATTTAGCTATTTATCTATATTTATACACCAATTTTTTCTCTAGATAATTTACCTATTTTCTCTCTCTTTATTTACCTATTTTTTCTCTATTTTATTTACCTACTTTTTCTCTATTTATTTACCTATTTTCTCTATTTATTTACCTCTTTGTTCTCTATTTATTTACCTATTTTTTCTCTAGTTATTTACCTACTTTTTTCTCTAATTTATTTACCTATTTTTTATTTACCTTTTTTTCTTTGATTTATCTATATTTATACACCTATTTTTTCTCTAGATAATTTAACTATTTTTTCTCTATTTATTTACCTATTTTTTCTCTATTTATTTACCCCTTTTGTTTTCTCTATTTATTTACCTATTTTTTCTCTAGTTATTTACCTCCTTTTTCTGTATTTATTTACCTACTTTGTTTTCTCTACTTCATTACCTATTTTTCTCCATTTATTTGCCTATTTTTCTCTCTAAATTATTTACCTATTTTTCTCTATGTATTTACCTATTTTCTGTTTTTATTTACCTCCTTTGTATTCTCTACTTCATTACCTATTTTCACTATTTCTTTATCTATTTTTTTTCTCTAATTTATTTACCAATTTTTTCTCTGTTTATTTACCTATTTTTTCCTTTAATTTATTTACCTATTTTTCTGTTTAATTACCTATTTTTTCCTCTAATTTATTTACCTATTTTTTATTTACCTTTTTTTCTTTGATTTATTTTGCTATTTATCTATATTTATACACCAATTTTTTCTCTAGATAATTTACCTATTTTTTCTCTCTTTATTTATCTATTTTTTCTCTATTTTATTTACCTACATTTTCTCTATTTATTTACCTATTTTTCTCTATTTATTTACCTCTTTCTTCTCTATTTATTTACCTATTTTTTCTCTAGTCATTTACCTACTTTTTTCTCTAATTTATTTACCTATTTTTCCTCTAATTTATTTACCTATTTTTTATTTACCTTTTTTTCTTTGATTTATTTAGCTATTTATCTATATTTATACACCTATCTTTTCTCTAGATAATTTAACTATTTTTTCTCTATTTATTTACCTATTTTTTCTCTATTTATTTACCCCTTTTGTTTTCTCTATTTATTTACTTATTTTTTCTCTAGTTATTTACCTCCTTTTTCTGTATTTATTTACCTACTTTTTCTCTATTTATTTACCTATTTTTCTCTATTTATTTACCTCTTTTTCTGTATTTATTTACCTACTTTATTTCTCTACTTCATTACCTATTTTTCTCTATTTATTTGCCTATTTTTTTCTCTAAATTATTTACCTATTTTTCTCTATGTATTTACCTATTTTCTGTTTTTATTTACCTCCTTTGTATTCTCTACTTCATTACCTATTTTTCTCTATTTATTTACCTATTTTTCTCTATTTATTTACCTCTTTTTCTGTATTTAATTACCTACTTTGTTTTCTCTACTTCATTACCTATTTTTCTCTATACATTTGCCTATTTTTTTCTATTTATTTACCTCTTTTTCTGTATTTATTTACCTACTTTGTTTTCTCTACTTCATTACCTATTTTTCTCTATTTATTTGCCTATTTTTTTCTCTAAATTATTTACCTATTTTCTGTATTTATTTACCTCCTTTGTATTCTCTACTTCATTACCTATTTTTCACTATTTCTTTATCTATTTTTTTTCTCTAATTTATTTACCAATATTTTCTCTGTTTATTTACCTATTTTTTCCTTTAATTTATTTACCTATATTTCTGTTTATTTACCTATTTTTTCCTCTAATTTATTTACCTATTTTTTATTTACCTTTTTTTCTTTGATTTATTTAGCTATTTATCTATATTTATACACCAATTTTTTCTCTAGATAATTTACCTATTTTTTCTCTCTTTATTTACCTATTTTTTCTCTATTTTATTTACCTACTTTTTCTCTATTTATTTACCTATTTTCTCAATTTATTTACCTCTTTTTTCTCTATTTATTTACCTATTTTTTCTCTAGTTATTTATCTACTTTTTCTCTAATTTATTAACCTATTTTTCTGTTTATTTACCTATTTTGTCCTCTAATTTATTTACCTATTTTTTATTTACCTTTTTTTCTTCGATTTATTTAGCTATTTATCTATATTTATACACCTATTTTTTCTCTAGATAATTTAACTATTTTTTCTCTATTTATTTACCTATTTCTTCTCTATTTATTTACCTTTTTTTCTGTAGTTATTTTCCTCCTTTTTCTGTATTTATTTACCTACTTTGTTTTCTCTACTTCATTACCTATTTTTCTCTATTTATTTACCTATTTTTCTCTATTTATTTACCTCTTTTTCTGTATTTATTTACCTACTTTGTTTTCTCTACTTAATTACCTATTTTTCTCTATTTATTTGCCTATTTTTTTCTCTAAATTATTTACCTATTTTTCTCTATTTATTTACCTATTTTCTGTATTTATTTACCTCCTTTGTATTCTCTACTTCATTACCTATTTTTCACTATTTCTTTATCTATTTTTTTTCTCTAATTTATTTACCAATATTTTCTCTGTTTATTTACCTATTTTTTCCTTTAATTTATTTACCTATATTTCTGTTTATTTACCTATTTTTTCCTCTAATTTATTTACCTATTTTTTATTTACCTCTTTTTCTTTGATTTATTTAGCTATTTATCTATATTTATACACCAATTTTTTCTCTAGATAATTTACCAATTTTTTCTCTCTTTATTTAACTATTTTTTCTCTATTTATTTACCTATTTTTTCTCTATTTATTTACCCCTTTTGTTTTCTCTATTTATTTACCTATTTTTTCTCTAGTTATTTACCTCCTTTTTCTGTATTTATTTACCTACTTTATTTCCCTACTTCATTACCTATTTTTCTCTATTTATTTGCCTATTTTTTTCTCTAAATTATTTACCTATTTTTCTCTATGTATTTACCTATTTTCTGTTTTTATTTACCTCCTTTGTATTCTCTACTTCATTACCTATTTTTCTCTATTTATTTACCTATTTTTCTCTATTTATTTACCTCTTTTTCTGTATTTATTTACCTACTTTTTCTGTATTTATTTACCTACTTTATTTCTCTACTTCATTACCTATTTTTCTCTATTTATTTGCCTATTTTTTTCTCTAAATTATTTACCTATTTTTCTCTATGTATTTACCTATTTTTCTCTATTTTATTTACCTACTTTTTCTCTATTTATTTACCTATTTTTCTCTATTTATTTACCTCTTTTTTCTCTATTTATTTACCTATTTTTCTCTAGTTATTTACCTACTTTTTTCTCTAATTTATTTACCTATTTTTCTGTTTATTAACCTATTTTTTCCTCTAATTTATTTACCTATTTTTTATTTACCTTTTTTTCTTTGATTTATTTAGCTATTTATCTATATTTATACACCTATTTTTTCTCTAGATAATTTAACTATTTTTTCTCTATTTATTTACCTATTTCTTCTCTATTTATTTACCTCTTTTGTTTTCTCTATTTATTTACCTTTTTTTCTGTAGTTATTTTCCTCCTTTTTCTGTATTTATTTACCTACTTTGTTTTCTCTACTTCATTACCTATTTTTCTCTATTTATTTACCTATTTTTCTCTATTTATTTACCTCTTTTTCTGTATTTATTTACCTACTTTGTTTTCTCTACTTCATTACCTATTTTTCTCTATTTATTTGCCTATTTTTTTCTCTAAATTATTTACCTATTTTTCTCTATTTATTTACCTATTTTCTGTATTTATTTACCTCCTTTGTACTCTACTTCATTACCTATTTTTCACTATTTCCTTATCTATTTTTTTTCTCTAATTTATTTACCAATATTTTCTCTGTTTACTTACCTATTTTTTCCTTTAATTTATTTACCTATATTTCTGTTTATTTACCTATTTTTTCCTCTAATTTATTTACCTATTTTTTATTTACCTTTTTTTCTTTGATTTATTTAGCTATTTATCTATATTTATACACCAATTTTTTCTCCAGATAACTTACCTATTTTTCTCTCTTTATTTACCTATTTTTTCTCTATTTTATTTACCTGCTTTTTCTCTATTTATTTACCTATTTTTCTCTATTTATTTACCTCTTTTATCTCTATTTATTTACCTATTTTTTCTCTAGTTATTTACCTACTTTTTTCTCTAATTTATTTACCTATTTTTCTGTTTATTTACCTATTTTTTCCTCTAATTTATTTACCTATTTTTTATTTACCTTTTTTTCTCTGATTTATTTAGCTATTTATCTATATTTATACACCTATTTTTTCTCTAGATAATTTAACTATTTTTTCTCTATTTATTTACCTATTTTTTCTCTATTTATTTACCCCTTTTGTTTTCTCTATTTATTTACCTATTTTTTCTCTAGTTATTTACCTCCTTTTTCTGTATTTATTTACCTACTTTATTTCTCTACTTCATTACCTATTTTTCTCTATTTATTTGCCTATTTTTTTCTCTAAATTATTTACCTATTTTTCTCTATGTATTTACCTATTTTCTGTTTTTATTTACCTCCTTTGTATTCTCTACTTCATTACCTATTTTTCTCTATTTATTTACCTATTTTTCTCTATTTATTTACCTCTTTTTCTGTATTTATTTACCTACTTTGTTTTCTCTACTTCATTACCTATTTTTCTCTATTTATTTGCCCATTTTTTTCTCTAAATTATTTACCTATTTTTCTCTATTTATTTACCTATTTTCTGTATTTATTTACCTCCTTTGTATTCTCTACTTCATTACCTATTTTTCATTATTTCTTTATCTATTTTTTTTCTCTAATTTATTTACCAATTTTTTCTCTGTTTATTTACCTATTTTTCTGTTTATTTACCTATTTTTTCCACTAATTTATTTAGCTATTTTTTATTTACCTTTTTTTGCTTGATTTATTTAGCTATTTATCTATATTTATACACCTATTTTTTCTCTAGATAATTTAACTATTTTTCTCTATTTATTTACCTATTTCTTCTCTATTTATTTACCTGTTTTGTTTTCTCTATTTATTTACCTATTTTTCTCTATTTATTTACCTATTTTCTGTATTTATTTACCTCCTTTGTATTCTCTACTTCATTACCTATTTTTCACTATTTCTTTATCTATTTTTTTTCTCTAATTTATTTACCAATATTTTCTCTGTTTATTTACCTATTTTTTCCTTTAATTTATTTACCTATATTTCTGTTTATTTACCTATTTTTTCCTCTAATTTATTTAGCTATTTTTTATTTACCTTTTTTTCTTTGATTTATTTAGCTATTTATCTATATTTATACACCAATTTTTTCTCTCGATAATTTACCTATTTTTTCTCTCTTTATTTACCTATTTTTTCTCTATTTTATTTACCTACTTTTTCTCTATTTATTTACCAATTTTTTCTCTCTTTATTTACCTATTTTTTCTCTATTTTATTTACCTCTTTGTTCTCTATTTATTTACCTATTTTTTCTCTAGTTATTTACCAACTTTTTTCTCTAATTTATTTACCTATTTTTCTGTTTATTTACCTATTTTTTCCTCTAATTTATTTACCTATTTTTTATTTACCTTTTATTCTTTGATTTATCTATATTTATACACCTATTTTTTCTCTAGATAATTTAACTATTTTTTCTCTATTTATTTACCTATTTTTTCTCTATTTATTTACCCCTTTTGTTTTCTCTATTTATTTACCTATTTTTTCTCTATTTATTTACCTCTTTTTCTGTATTTATTTACCTACTTTGTTTTCTCTACTTCATTACCTATTTTTCTCTATTTATTTGCCTATTTTTTTCTCTAAATTATTTACCTATTTTTCTCTATTTATTTACCTATTTTCTGTATTTATTTACCTCCTTTGTATTCTCTACTTCATTACCTATTTTTCACTATTTTTTATCCATTTTTTTCTCTAATTTATTTACCAATTTTTTTCTGTTTATTTACCTATTTTTTCCTTTAATTTATTTACCTATTTTTCTGTTTAATTACCTATTTTTTCCTCTAATTTATTTACCTATTTTTTATTTACCTTTTTTTCTTTGATTTATTTTGCTATTTATCTATATTTATACACCAATTTTTTCTCTAGATAATTTACCTATTTTTTCTCTCTTTATTTATCTATTTTTTCTTTATTTTATTTACCTACATTTTCTCTATTTATTTACCTATTTTTCTCTATTTATTTACCTCTTTCTTCTCTATTTATTTACCTATTTTTTCTCTAGTCATTTACCTACTTTTTTCTCTAATTTATTTACCTATTTTTCCTCTAATTTATTTACCTATTTTTTATTTTCCTTTTTTTCTTTGATTTATTTAGCTATTTATCTATATTTATACACCTATTTTTTCTCTAGATAATTTAACTATTTTTTCTCTATTTATTTACCTATTTTTTCTCTATTTATTTACCCCTTTTGTTTTCTCTATTTATTTGCCTATTTTTTTCTCTAAATTATTTACCTATTTTTCTCTATGTATTTACCTATTTTCTGTTTTTATTTACCTCCTTTGTATTCTCTACTTCATTACCTATTTTTCTCTATTTTTTTACCTATTTTTCTCTATTTATTTACCTCTTTTTCTGTATTTAATTACCTACTTTGTTTTCTCTACTTCATTACCTATTTTTCTCTATTCATTTGCCTATTTTTTCTCTAAATTATTTACCTATTTTTCTCTATTTATTTACCTATTTTTCTCTATTTTATTTACCTACTTTTTCTCTATTTATTTACCTATTTTTCTCTATTTATTTACCTCTTTTTTCTCTATTTATTTACCTATTTTTCTCTAGTTATTTACCTACTTTTTGCTCTAATTTATTTACCTATTTTTCTGTTTATTAACCTATTTTTTCCTCTAATTTATTTACCTATTTTTTATTTACCTTTTTTTCTTTGATTTATTTAGCTATTTATCTATATTTATACACCTATTTTTCTCTAGATAATTTAACTATTTTTTCTCTATTTATTTACCTATTTCTTCTCTATTTATTTACCTCTTTTGTTTTCTCTATTTATTTACCTTTTTTTCTGTAGTTATTTTCCTCCTTTTTCTGTATTTATTTACCTACTTTGTTTTCTCTACTTCATTACCTATTTTTCTCTATTTATTTACATATTTTTCTCTATTTATTTACCTCTTTTTCTGTATTTATTTACCTACTTTGTTTTCTCTACTTCATTACCTATTTTTCTCTATTTATTTGCCCATTTTTTTCTCTAAATTATTTACCTATTTTTCTCTATTTATTTACCTATTTTCTGTATTTATTTACCTCCTTTGTATTCTCTACTTCATTACCTATTTTTCATTATTTCTTTATCTATTTTTTTTCTCTAATTTATTTACCAATTTTTTCTCTGTTTATTTACCTATTTTTCTGTTTATTTACCTATTTTTTCCACTAATTTATTTAGCTATTTTTTATTTACCTTTTTTTCCTTGATTTATTTAGCTATTTATCTATATTTATACACCTATTTTTTCTCTAGATAATTTAACTATTTTTCTCTATTTATTTACCTATTTCTTCTCTATTTATTTACCTGTTTTGTTTTCTCTATTTATTTACCTATTTTTCTCTATTTATTTACCTCCTTTGTATTCTCTACTTCATTACCTATTTTTCACTATTTCTTTATCTATTTTTTTTCTCTAATTTATTTACCAATATTTTCTCTGTTTATTTACCTATTTTTTCCTTTAATTTATTTACCTATATTTCTGTTTATTTACCTATTTTTTCCTCTAATTTATTTAGCTATTTTTTATTTACCTTTTTTTCTTTGATTTATTTAGCTATTTATCTATATTTATACACCAATTTTTTCTCTCGATAATTTACCTATTTTTTCTCTCTTTATTTACCTATTTTTTCTCTATTTTATTTACCTACTTTTTCTCTATTTATTTACCTATTTTTTCTCTCTTTATTTACCTATTTTTTCTCTATTTTATTTACCTCTTTGTTCTCTATTTATTTACCTATTTTTTCTCTAGTTATTTACCAACTTTTTTCTCTAATTTATTTACCTATTTTTCTGTTTATTTACCTATTTTTTCCTCTAATTTATTTACCTATTTTTTATTTACCTTTTTTTCTTTGATTTATCTATATTTATACACCTATTTTTTCTCTAGATAATTTAACTATTTTTTCTCTATTTATTTACCTATTTTTTCTCTATTTATTTACCCCTTTTGTTTTCTCTATTTATTTACCTATTTTTTCTCTAGTTATTTACCTCCATTTTCTGTATTTATTTACCTACTTTGTTTTCTCTACTTCATTACCTATTTTTCTCTATTTATTTGCCTATTTTTTTCTCTAAATTATTTACCTATTTTTCTCTATGTATTTACCTATTTTCTGTTTTTATTTACCTCCTTTGTATTCTCTACTTCATTACCTATTTTCACTATTTCTTTATCTATTTTTTTTCTCTAATTTATTTACCAATTTTTTCTCTGTTTATTTACCTATTTTTTCCTTTAATTTATTTACCTATTTTTCTGTTTAATTACCTATTTTTTCCTCTAATTTATTTACCTATTTTTTGTTTACCTTTTTTTCTTTGATTTATTTTGCTATTTATCTATATTTATACACCAATTTTTTCTCTAGATAATTTACCTATTTTTCTCTCTTTATTTATCTATTTTTCTTTATTTTATTTACCTACATTTTCTCTATTTATTTACCTATTTTTCTCTATTTATTTACCTCTTTCTTCTCTATTTATTTACCTATTTTTTCTCTAGTCATTTACCTACTTTTTTCTCTAATTTATTTACCTATTTTTCCTCTAATTTATTTACCTATTTTTTATTTTCCTTTTTTTCTTTGATTTATTTAGCTATTTATCTATATTTATACACCTATTTTTTCTCTAGATAATTTAACTATTTTTTCTCTATTTATTTACCTATTTTTTCTCTATTTATTTACCCCTTTTGTTTTCTCTATTTATTTACCTATTTTTTCTCTAGTTATTTACCTCCTTTTTCTGTATTTATTTACCTACTTTATTTCTCTACTTCATTACCTATTTTTCTCTATTTATTTACCTATTTTTCTCTATTTATTTACCTCTTTTTCTGTATTTATTTACCTACTTTGTTTTCTCTACTTCATTACCTATTTTTCTCTATTTATTTGCCTATTTTTTTCTCTAAATTATTTACCTATTTTTCTCTATTTATTTACCTATTTTCTGTATTTATTTACCTCCTTTGTACTCTACTTCATTACCTATTTTTCACTATTTCCTTATCTATTTTTTTTCTCTAATTTATTTACCAATATTTTCTCTGTTTACTTACCTATTTTTTCCTTTAATTTATTTACCTATATTTCTGTTTATTTACCTATTTTTTCCTCTAATTTATTTACCTATTTTTTATTTACCATTTTTTCTTTGATTTATTTAGCTATTTATCTATATTTATACACCAATTTTTTCTCCAGATAACTTACCTATTTTTTCTCTCTGTATTTACCTATTTTTTCTCTATTTTATTTACCTGCTTTTTCTCTATTTATTTACCTATTTTTCTCTATTTATTGACCTCTTTTTTCTCTATTTATTTACCTATTTTTTCTCTAGTTATTTACCTACTTTTTTCTCTAATTTATTTACCTATTTTTCTGTTTATTTACCTATTTTTTCCTCTAATTTATTTACCTATTTTTTATTTACATTTTTTTCTCTGATTTATTTAGCTATTTATCTATATTTATACACCTATTTTTTCTCTAGATAATTTAACTATTTTTTCTCTATTTATTTACCTATTTTTTCTCTATTTATTTACCCCTTTTGTTTTCTCTATTTATTTACCTATTTTTTTCTCTAGTTATTTACCTCCTTTTTCTGTATTTATTTACCTACTTTATTTCTCTACTTCATTACCTATTTTTCTCTATTTATTTGCCTATTTTTTTCTCTAAATTATTTACCTATTTTTCTCTATGTATTTACCTATTTTCTGTTTTTATTTACCTCCTTTGTATTCTCTACTTCATTACCTATTTTTCTCTATTTATTTACCTATTTTTCTCTATTTATTTACCTCTTTTTCTGTATTTATTTACCTACTTTGTTTTCTCTACTTCATTACCTATTTTTCTCTATTTATTTGCCCATTTTTTTCTCTAAATTATTTACCTATTTTTCTCTATTTATTTACCTATTTTCTGTATTTATTTACCTCCTTTGTATTCTCTACTTCATTACCTATTTTTCATTATTTCTTTATGTATTTTTTTTCTCTAATTTATTTACCAATTTTTTCTCTGTTTATTTACCTATTTTTCTGTTTATTTACCTATTTTTTCCACTAATTTATTTAGCTATTTTTTATTTACCTTTTTTTCTTTGATTTATTTAGCTATTTATCTATATTTATACACCTATTTTTTCTCTAGATAATTTAACTATTTTTCTCTATTTATTTACCTATTTCTTCTCTATTTATTTACCTGTTTTGTTTTCTCTATTTATTTACCTTTTTTTTCTCTAGTTATTTACCTCCTTTTTCTGTATTTATTTACCTACTTTGTTTTCTCTACTTCATTACCTATTTTTCTCTATTTATTTACCTATTTTTCTCTATTTATTTACCTATTTTCTGTATTTATTTACCTCCTTTGTATTCTCTACTTCATTACCTATTTTTCACTATTTCTTTATCTATTTTTTTTCCTCTAATTTATTTACCAATATTTTCTCTGTTTATTTACCTATTTTTTCCTTTAATTTATTTACCTATATTTCTGTTTATTTACCTATTTTTTCCTCTGATTTATTTAGCTATTTTTTATTTACCTTTTTTTCTTTGATTTATTTAGCTATTTATCTATATTTATACACCAATTTTTTCTCTAGATAATTTACCTATTTTCTCTCTCTTTATTTACCTATTTTTTCTCTATTTTATTTACCTACTTTTTCTCTATTTATTTACCTATTTTCTCTATTTATTTACCTCTTTGTTCTCTATTTATTTACCTATTTTTTCTCTAGTTATTTACCTACTTTTTTCTCTAATTTATTTACCTATTTTTTATTTACCTTTTTTTCTTTGATTTATCTATATTTATACACCTATTTTTTCTCTAGATAATTTAACTATTTTTTCTCTATTTATTTACCTATTTTTTCTCTATTTATTTACCCCTTTTGTTTTCTCTATTTATTTACCTATTTTTTCTCTAGTTATTTACCTCCTTTTTCTGTATTTATTTACCTACTTTGTTTTCTCTACTTCATTACCTATTTTTCTCCATTTATTTGCCTATTTTTCTCTCTAAATTATTTACCTATTTTTCTCTATGTATTTACCTATTTTCTGTTTTTATTTACCTCCTTTGTATTCTCTACTTCATTACCTATTTTTCTCTATTTATTTACCTATTTTTCTCTAGTTATTTACCTCCTTTTTCTGTATTTATTTACCTACTTTGTTTTCTCTACTTCATTACCTATTTTTCTCTATTTATTTGCCCATTTTTTTCTCTAAATTATTTACCTATTTTTCTCTATTTATTTACCTATTTTCTGTATTTATTTACCTCCTTTGTATTCTCTACTTCATTACCTATTTTTCATTATTTCTTTATCTATTTTTTTTCTCTAATTTATTTACCAATTTTTTCTCTGTTTATTTACCTATTTTTCTGTTTATTTACCTATTTTTTCCACTAATTTATTTAGCTATTTTTTATTTACCTTTTTTTCTTTGATTTATTTAGCTATTTATCTATATTTATACACCTATTTTTTCTCTAGATAATTTAACTATTTTTCTCTATTTATTTACCTATTTCTTCTCTATTTATTTACCTGTTTTGTTTTCTCTATTTATTTACCTTTTTTTTCTCTAGTTATTTACCTCCTTTTTCTGTATTTATTTACCTACTTTGTTTTCTCTACTTCATTACCTATTTTTCTCTATTTATTTACCTATTTTTCTCTATTTATTTACCTATTTTCTGTATTTATTTACCTCCTTTGTATTCTCTACTTCATTACCTATTTTTCACTATTTCTTTATCTATTTTTTTTCTCTAATTTTATTTACCAATATTTTCTCTGTTTATTTACCTATTTTTTCCTTTAATTTATTTACCTATATTTCTGTTTATTTACCTATTTTTTCCTCTAATTTATTTAGCTATTTTTTATTTACCTTTTTTTCTTTGATTTATTTAGCTATTTATCTATATTTATACACCAATTTTTTTCTCTAGATAATTTACCTATTTTCTCTCTCTTTATTTACCTATTTTTTCTCTATTTTATTTACCTACTTTTTCTCTATTTATTTACCTATTTTCTCTATTTATTTACCTCTTTGTTCTCTATTTATTTACCTATTTTTTCTCTAGTTATTTACCTACTTTTTTCTCTAATTTATTTACCTATTTTTTATTTACCTTTTTTTCTTTGATTTATCTATATTTATACACCTATTTTTTCTCTAGATAATTTAACTATTTTTTCTCTATTTATTTACCTATTTTTTCTCTATTTATTTACCCCTTTTGTTTTCTCTATTTATTTACCTATTTTTTCTCTAGTTATTTACCTCCTTTTTCTGTATTTATTTACCTACTTTGTTTTCTCTACTTCATTACCTATTTTTCTCCATTTATTTGCCTATTTTTCTCTCTAAATTATTTACCTATTTTTCTCTATGTATTTACCTATTTTCTGTTTTTATTTACCTCCTTTGTATTCTCTACTTCATTACCTATTTTCACTATTTCTTTATCTATTTTTTTTCTCTAATTTATTTACCAATTTTTTCTCTGTTTATTTACCTATTTTTTCCTTTAATTTATTTACCTATTTTTCTGTTTAATTACCTATTTTTTCCTCTAATTTATTTACCTATTTTTTATTTACCTTTTTTTCTTTGATTTATTTTGCTATTTATCTATATTTATACACCAATTTTTTCTCTAGATAATTTACCTATTTTTTCTCTCTTTATTTATCTATTTTTTCTCTATTTTATTTACCTACATTTTCTCTATTTATTTACCTATTTTTCTCTATTTATTTACCTCTTTCTTCTCTATTTATTTACCTATTTTTCTCCAGTCATTTACCTACTTTTTTCTCTAATTTATTTACCTATTTTTCCTCTAATTTATTTACCTATTTTTTATTTACCTTTTTTTCTTTGATTTATTTAGCTATTTATCTATATTTATACACCTATCTTTTCTCTAGATAATTTAACTATTTTTTCTCTATTTATTTACCTATTTTTTCTCTATTTATTTACCCCTTTTGTTTTCTCTATTTATTTACTTATTTTTTCTCTAGTTATTTACCTCCTTTTTCTGTATTTATTTACCTACTTTTTCTCTATTTATTTACCTATTTTTCTCTATTTATTTACCTCTTTTTCTGTATTTATTTACCTACTTTATTTCTCTACTTCATTACCTATTTTTCTCTATTTATTTGCCTATTTTTTTCTCTAAATTATTTACCTATTTTTCTCTATGTATTTACCTATTTTCTGTTTTTATTTACCTCCTTTGGTATTCTCTACTTCATTACCTATTTTTCTCTATTTATTTACCTATTTTTCTCTATTTATTTACCTCTTTTTCTGTATTTAATTACCTACTTTGTTTTCTCTACTTCATTACCTATTTTTCTCTATACATTTGCCTATTTTTTTCTATTTATTTACCTCTTTTTCTGTATTTATTTACCTACTTTGTTTTCTCTACTTCATTACCTATTTTTCTCTATTTATTTGCCTATTTTTTTCTCTAAATTATTTACCTATTTTTCTCTATTTATTTACCTATTTTCTGTATTTATTTACCTCCTTTGTATTCTCTACTTCATTACCTATTTTTCACTATTTCTTTATCTATTTTTTTTCTCTAATTTATTTACCAATATTTTCTCTGTTTATTTACCTATTTTTTCCTTTAATTTATTTACCTATATTTCTGTTTATTTACCTATTTTTTCCTCTAATTTATTTACCTATTTTTCTCTATTTATTTACCTCTTTTTCTGTATTTATTTACCTACTTTGTTTTCTCTACTTCATTACCTATTTTTCTCTATTTATTTGCCTATTTTTTTCTCTAAATTATTTACCTATTTTTCTCTATTTATTTACCTATTTTCTGTATTTATTTACCTCCTTTGTATTCTCTACTTCATTACCTATTTTTCACTATTTCTTTATCTATTTTTTTCTCTAATTTATTTACCAATATTTTCTCTGTTTATTTACCTATTTTTTCCTTTAATTTATTTACCTATATTTCTGTTTATTTACCTATTTTTTCCTCTAATTTATTTACCTATTTTTTATTTACCTCTTTTTCTTTGATTTATTTAGCTATTTATCTATATTTATACACCAATTTTTTCTCTAGATAATTTACCAATTTTTTCTCTCTTTATTTAACTATTTTTTCTCTATTTATTTACCTATTTTTTCTCTATTTATTTACCCCTTTTGTTTTCTCTATTTATTTACCTATTTTTTCTCTAGTTATTTACCTCCTTTTTCTGTATTTATTTACCTACTTTATTTCTCTACTTCATTACCTATTTTTCTCTATTTATTTGCCTATTTTTTTCTCTAAATTATTTACCTATTTTTCTCTATGTATTTACCTATTTTCTGTTTTTATTTACCTCCTTTGTATTCTCTACTTCATTACCTATTTTTCACTATTTCTTTATCTATTTTTTTCTCTAATTTATTTACCAATTTTTTCTCTGTTTATTTACCTATTTTTTCCTTTAATTTATTTACCTATATTTCTGTTTATTTACCTATTTTTTCCTCTAATTTATTTACCTATTTTTTATTTACCTCTTTTTCTTTGATTTATTAACTATTTATCTATATTTATACACCAATTTTTTCTCTAGATAATTTACCTATTTTTTCTCTCTTTATTTACCTATTTTTTCTCTATTTTATTTACCTACTTTTTCTCTAGTTATTTACCTACTTTTTTCTCTAATTTATTTACCTATTTTTCTGTTTATTAACCTATTTTTTCCTCTAATTTATTTACCTATTTTTTATTTACCTTTTTCTCTTTGATTTATTTAGCTATTTATCTATATTTATACACCAATTTTTCTCTAGTTTATTTACCTATTTTTTATCTATTTATTTACCTATTTTCTCTAGTTATTTACCTCTTTTTCAGTATTTATTTACCTACTTTGTTTTCTCTACTTCATTACCTATTTTTCTCTATTTATTTGCCCATTTTTTTCTCTAAATTATTTACCTATTTTTCTCTATTTATTTACCTATTTTCCGTATTTATTTACCTCCTTTGTATTCTCAACTTCATTACCTATTTTTCATTATTTCTTTATCTATTTTTTTTCTCTAATTTATTTACCAATTTTTTCTCTGTTTATTTACCTATTTTTCTGTTTATTTACCTATTTTTTCCACTAATTTATTTAGCTATTTTTTATTTACCTTTTTTTCTTTGATTTATTTAGCTATTTATCTATATTTATACACCTATTTTTTCTCTAGATAATTTAACTATTTTTCTCTATTTATTTACCTATTTCTTCTCTATTTATTTACCTGTTTTGTTTTCTCTATTTATTTACCTTTTTTTTTCTCTAGTTATTTACCTCCTTTTTCTGTATTTATTTACCTACTTTGTTTTCTCTACTTCATTACCTATTTTTCTCTATTTATTTACCTA
>NW_027485222.1:0-47071 GCF_050908995.1 Andrena cerasifolii | reverse complement strand
TAGAACGAGTAGAACGAGTAGAACGAGTAGAACGAGTAGAACGAGTAGAACGAGTAGAACGAGTAAAACGAGTAAAACGAGTAAAACGAGTAAAACGAGTAAAACGAGTAAAACGAGTAAAACGAGTAAAACGAGTAAAACGAGCAAAACTAGTAAAACTAGTAAAACGAGAAAAACGAGTAGAACGAGTAGAACGAGTAGAACGAGTAGAACGAGTAGAACGAGTAGAACGAGTAGATCGAGTAGATCGAGTAGAACGAGTAGAACGAGTAGAACGAGTAGAACGAGTAGAACGAGTAGAACGAGTAGAACGAGTAGAACGAGTAGAACGAGTAGAACGAGTAGAACGAGTAGAACGAGTAGAACGAGTAGAACGAGTAGAACGAGTAGAACGAGTAGAACGAGTAGAACGAGTAGAACGAGTAGAACGAGTAGAACGAGTAGAACGAGTAGAACGAGTAGAACGAGTAGAACGAGTAGAACGAGTAGAACGAGTAGAACGAGTAGAACGAGTAGAACGAGTAGAACGAGTAGAACGAGTAGATCGAGTAGAACGAGTAGAACGAGTAGAACGAGTAGAACGAGTAGAACGAGTAGAACGAGTAGAACGAGTAGAACGAGTAGAACGAGTAGAACGAGTAGAACGAGTAGAACGAGTAGAACGAGTAGAACGAGTAGAACGAGTAGAACGAGTAGAACGAGTAGAACGAGTAGAACGAGTAGATCGAGTAGAACGAGTAGAACGAGTAGAACGAGTAGAACGAGTAGAACGAGTAGAACGAGTAGAACGAGTAGAACGAGTAGAACGAGTAGAACGAGTAGAACGAGTAGAACGAGTAGAACGAGTAGATCGAGTAGAACGAGTAGATCGAGTAGAACGAGTAGATCGAGTAGAACGAGTAGAACGAGTAGAACGAGTAGAACGAGTAGAACGAGTAGAACGAGTAGAACGAGTAGAACGAGTAGAACGAGTAGAACGAGTAGAACGAGTAGAACGAGTAGAACGAGTAGAACGAGTAGAACGAGTAGAACGAGTAGAACGAGTAAAACGAGTAGAACGAGTAAAACGAGTAGAACGAGTAAAACGAGTAAAACGAGTAAAACGAATAAAACGAGTAAAACGAGTAAAACGGGTTAGCGAGTAAAACGAGTAAAACTAGTAGAACGAGTAGAACGAGTAGAACGAGTAGAACGAGTAGAACGAGTAGAACGAGTAGAACGAGTAGAACGAGTAGAACGAGTAGAACGAGTAGAACGAGTAGAACGAGTAGAACGAGTAGAACGAGTAGATCGAGTAGATCGAGTAGATCGAGTAGATCGAGTAGAACGAGTAGAACGAGTAGAACGAGTAGAACGAGTAGAACGAGTAGAACGAGTAGAACGAGTAGAACGAGTAGAACGAGTAGAACGAGTAGAACGAGTAGAACGAGTAGAACGAGTAGAACGAGTAAAACGAGTAAAACGAGTAAAACGAGGTAAAACGAGTGAAACGAGCAAAACTAGTAAAACTAGTAAAACGAGTAAAACGAGTAAAACGAGTAAAACGAATAAAACGAGTAAAACGAGTAAAACGGGTAAGCGAGTAAAACGAGTAAAACTAGTAGAACGAGTAGAACGAGTAGAACGAGTAGAACGAGTAGAACGAGTAGAACGAGTAAAACGAGTAGAACGAGTAAAACGAGTAGAACGAGTAAAACGAGTAGAACGAGTAGAACGAGTAGAACGAGTAGATCGAGTAGATCGAGTAGATCGAGTAGAACGAGTAGAACGAGTAGAACGAGTAAAACGAGTAGAACGAGTAAAACGAGTAGAACGAGTAGAACGAGTAGAACGAGTAGATCGAGTAGATCGAGTAGATCGAGTAGAACGAGTAGAACGAGTAGAACGAGTAGAACGAGTAGAACGAGTAGAACGAGTAGAACGAGTAGAACGAGTAGAACGAGTAGAACGAGTAGAACGAGTAGAACGAGTAGAACGAGTAGAACGAGTAGAACGAGTAGAACGAGTAGAACGAGTAGAACGAGTAGAACGAGTAGAACGAGTAGAACGAGTAGATCGAGTAGAACGAGTAGAACGAGTAGAACGAGTAGAACGAGTAGAACGAGTAGAACGAGTAGAACGAGTAGAACGAGTAGAACGAGTAGAACGAGTAGAACGAGTAGAACGAGTAAAACGAGTAGAACGAGTAAAACGAGTAAAACGAGTAAAACGAGTAAAACGAATAAAACGAGTAAAACGAGTAAAACGGGTAAGCGAGTAAAACGAGTAAAACTAGTAAAACGAGTAAAACGAGTAATACGAGTAACCCGAGTAAAACGAGTAACCCGAGTAAAACGGGTAAAACGAGTAAAACGAGTAAAACGAGTAAAACGAGTAAAACGAGTAAAACGAGTAAAACGAGTAAAACGAGTAAAATGAGCAAAACTAGTAAAACTAGTAAAACGAGTAAAACGAGCAAAACGAGCAAAACTAGTAAAACGAGCAAAACTAGTAAAACGAGCAAAACGAGTAAAACTAGTAAAACGAGTAAAACGAGTAAAACGAGTAAAACGAGTAAAACGAGTAAAACGAGTAAAACGAGTAAAACGAGTAAAACGAGTAAAACGAGTAGAACGAGTAGAACGAGTAGAACGAGTAGAACGAGTAGAACGAGTAGAACGAGTAAAACGAGTAAAACGAGTAAAACGAGTAAAACGAGTAAAACGAGTAAAACGAGTAAAACGAGCAAAACTAGTAAAACTAGTAAAACGAGTAAAACGAGTAGAACGAGTAGAACGAGTAGAACGAGTAGATCGAGTAGATCGAGTAGATCGAGTAGAACGAGTAGAACGAGTAGAACGAGTAGAACGAGTAGAACGAGTAGAACGAGTAGAACGAGTAGAACGAGTAGAACGAGTAGAACGAGTAGAACGAGTAGAACGAGTAGAAACGAGTAGAACGAGTAGAACGAGTAGAACGAGTAGAACGAGTAGATCGAGTAGATCGAGTAGATCGAGTAGATCGAGTAGAACGAGTAGAACGAGTAGAACGAGTAGAACGAGTAGAACGAGTAGAACGAGTAGAACGAGTAGAACGAGTAAAACGAGTAAAACGAGTAAAACGAGTAAAACGAGTAAAACTAGTAAAACGAGTAAAACGAGTAAAACGAGTAAAACGAGTAAAACGAGTAGAACGAGTAGAACGAGTAGAACGAGTAGATCGAGTAGATCGAGTAGATCGAGTAGATCGAGTAGAACGAGTAGAACGAGTAGAACGAGTAGAACGAGTAGAACGAGTAGAACGAGTAGAACGAGTAGAACGAGTAGAACGAGTAGAACGAGTAGAACGAGTAGAACGAGTAGAACGAGTAGAACGAGTAGAACGAGTAGAACGAGTAGAACGAGTAGAACGAGTAGAACGAGTAGAACGAGTAGAACGAGTAGAACGAGTAGATCGAGTAGAACGAGTAGAACGAGTAGAACGAGTAGAACGAGTAGAACGAGTAGAACGAGTAGAACGAGTAGAACGAGTAGAACGAGTAGAACGAGTAGAACGAGTAGAACGAGTAGAACGAGTAGAACGAGTAGAACGAGTAGAACGAGTAGAACGAGTAGAACGAGTAGAACGAGTAGAACGAGTAGAACGAGTAGAACGAGTAGAACGAGTAGAACGAGTAGAACGAGTAAAACGAGTAGAACGAGTAAAACGAGTAAAACGAGTAAAACGAATAAAACGAGTAAAACGAGTAAAACGGGTAAGCGAGTAAAACGAGTAAAACTAGTAGAACGAGTAGAACGAGTAGAACGAGTAGAACGAGTAGAACGAGTAGAACGAGTAGAACGAGTAGAACGAGTAGAACGAGTAGAACGAGTAGAACGAGTAGAACGAGTAGAACGAGTAGAACGAGTAGAACGAGTAGAACGAGTAGAACGAGTAGAACGAGTAGAACGAGTAGAACGAGTAGAACGAGTAGATCGAGTAGATCGAGTAGATCGAGTAGAACGAGTAGAACGAGTAGAACGAGTAGAACGAGTAAAACGAGTAAAACGAGTAAAACGAGTAAAACGAGTAAAACGAGTGAAACGAGCAAAACTAGTAAAACTAGTAAAACGAGTAAAACGAGTAAAACGAGTAGAACGAGTAGAACGAGTAGAACGAGTAGAACGAGTAGAACGAGTAGAACGAGTAGAACGAGTAGAACGAGTAGAACGAGTAGAACGAGTAGAACGAGTAGAACGAGTAGAACGAGTAGAACGAGTAAAACGAGTAGAACGAGTAAAACGAGTAAAACGAGTAAAACGAATAAAACGAGTAAAACGAGTAAAACGGGTAAGCGAGTAAAACGAGTAAAACTAGTAAAACGAGTAAAACGAGTAATACGAGTAAAACGAGTAAAACGAGTAACCCGAGTAAAACGGGTAAAACGAGTAAAACGAGTAAAACGAGTAAAACGAGAAAAACGAGTAAAACGAGTAAAACGAGTAAAATGAGCAAAACTAGTAAAACTAGTAAAACGAGTAAAACGAGCAAAACGAGCAAAACTAGTAAAACGAGCAAAACTAGTAAAACGAGCAAAACGAGTAAAACTAGTAAAACGAGTAAAACGAGTAAAACGAGTAAAACGAGTAAAACGAGTAAAACGAGTAAAACGAGTAAAACGAGTAAAACGAGTAGAACGAGTAGAACGAGTAGAACGAGTAGAACGAGTAGAACGAGTAGAACGAGTAGAACGAGTAAAACGAGTAAAACGAGTAAAACGAGTAAAACGAGTAAAACGAGTAAAACGAGTAAAACGAGTAAAACGAGTAAAACGAGCAAAACTAGTAAAACTAGTAGAACGAGTAGAACGAGTAGAACGAGTAGAACGAGTAGAACGAGTAGAACGAGTAGAACGAGTAGAACGAGTAGAACGAGTAGAACGAGTAGAACGAGTAGAACGAGTAGAACGAGTAGAACGAGTAGAACGAGTAGAACGAGTAGAACGAGTAGAACGAGTAGAACGAGTAGAACGAGTAGAACGAGTAGAACGAGTAGAACGAGTAGAACGAGTAGAACGAGTAGAACGAGTAGAACGAGTAGAACGAGTAGAACGAGTAGAACGAGTAGATCGAGTAGATCGAGTAGATCGAGTAGATCGAGTAGAACGAGTAGAACGAGTAGAACGAGTAGAACGAGTAGAACGAGTAGAACGAGTAGAACGAGTAGAACGAGTAAAACGAGTAAAACGAGTAAAACGAGTAAAACGAGTAAAACTAGTAAAACGAGTAAAACGAGTAAAACGAGTAAAACGAGTAAAACGAGTAGAACGAGTAGAACGAGTAGAACGAGTAGATCGAGTAGATCGAGTAGATCGAGTAGATCGAGTAGATCGAGTAGATCGAGTAGATCGAGTAGAACGAGTAGAACGAGTAGAACGAGTAGAACGAGTAGAACGAGTAGAACGAGTAGAACGAGTAGAACGAGTAGAACGAGTAGAACGAGTAGAACGAGTAGAACGAGTAGAACGAGTAGAACGAGTAGAACGAGTAGAACGAGTAGAACGAGTAGAACGAGTAGAACGAGTAGAACGAGTAGATCGAGTAGAACGAGTAGAACGAGTAGAACGAGTAGAACGAGTAGAACGAGTAGAACGAGTAGAACGAGTAGAACGAGTAGAACGAGTAGAACGAGTAGAACGAGTAGAACGAGTAGAACGAGTAGAACGAGTAGAACGAGTAGAACGAGTAGAACGAGTAGAACGAGTAGAACGAGTAGAACGAGTAGAACGAGTAGAACGAGTAGAACGAGTAGAACGAGTAGAACGAGTAGAACGAGTAGAACGAGTAGAACGAGTAGAACGAGTAGAACGAGTAGAACGAGTAGAACGAGTAGAACGAGTAGAACGAGTAGAACGAGTAGAACGAGTAGAACGAGTAGAACGAGTAGAACGAGTAGAACGAGTAGAACGAGTAGAACGAGTAGAACGAGTAAAACGAGTAGAACGAGTAAAACGAGTTAAAACGAGTAAAACGAATAAAACGAGTAAAACGAGTAAAACGGGTAAGCGAGTAAAACGAGTAAAACTAGTAGAACGAGTAGAACGAGTAGAACGAGTAGAACGAGTAGAACGAGTAGAACGAGTAGAACGAGTAGAACGAGTAGAACGAGTAGAACGAGTAGAACGAGTAGAACGAGTAGAACGAGTAGAACGAGTAGAACGAGTAGAACGAGTAGAACGAGTAGAACGAGTAGATCGAGTAGATCGAGTAGATCGAGTAGAACGAGTAGAACGAGTAGAACGAGTAGAACGAGTAAAACGAGTAAAACGAGTAAAACGAGTAAAACGAGTAAAACGAGTGAAACGAGCAAAACTAGTAAAACTAGTAAAACGAGTAAAACGAGTAAAACGAGTAGAACGAGTAGAACGAGTAGAACGAGTAGAACGAGTAGAACGAGTAGAACGAGTAGAACGAGTAGAACGAGTAGAACGAGTAGAACGAGTAGAACGAGTAGAACGAGTAAAACGAGTAGAACGAGTAAAACGAGTAAAACGAGTAAAACGAATAAAACGAGTAAAACGAGTAAAACGGGTAAGCGAGTAAAACGAGTAAAACTAGTAAAACGAGTAAAACGAGTAATACGAGTAAAACGAGTAAAACGAGTAACCCGAGTAAAACGGGTAAAACGAGTAAAACGAGTAAAACGAGTAAAACGAGAAAAACGAGTAAAACGAGTAAAACGAGTAAAATGAGCAAAACTAGTAAAACTAGTAAAACGAGTAAAACGAGCAAAACGAGCAAAACTAGTAAAACGAGCAAAACTAGTAAAACGAGCAAAACGAGTAAAACTAGTAAAACGAGTAAAACGAGTAAAACGAGTAAAACGAGTAAAACGAGTAAAACGAGTAAAACGAGTAAAACGAGTAAAACGAGTAGAACGAGTAGAACGAGTAGAACGAGTAGAACGAGTAGAACGAGTAGAACGAGTAGAACGAGTAAAACGAGTAAAACGAGTAAAACGAGTAAAACGAGTAAAACGAGTAAAACGAGTAAAACGAGTAAAACGAGTAAAACGAGCAAAACTAGTAAAACTAGTAAAACGAGTAAAACGAGTAGAACGAGTAGAACGAGTAGAACGAGTAGATCGAGTAGATCGAGTAGATCGAGTAGAACGAGTAGAACGAGTAGAACGAGTAGAACGAGTAGAACGAGTAGAACGAGTAGAACGAGTAGAACGAGTAGAACGAGTAGAACGAGTAGAACGAGTAGAACGAGTAGAACGAGTAGAACGAGTAGAACGAGTAGAACGAGTAGAACGAGTAGAACGAGTAGAACGAGTAGAACGAGTAGAACGAGTAGAACGAGTAGAACGAGTAGAACGAGTAGAACGAGTAGAACGAGTAGAACGAGTAGAACGAGTAAAACGAGTAAAACGAATAAAACGAGTAAAACGAGTAAAACGGGTAAGCGAGTAAAACGAGTAAAACTAGTAAAACGAGTAAAACGAGTAATACGAGTAAAACGAGTAAAACGAGTAACCCGAGTAAAACGGGTAAAACGAGTAAAACGAGTAAAACGAGTAAAACGAGTAAAACGAGTAAAACGAGTAAAATGAGCAAAACTAGTAAAACTAGTAAAACGAGTAAAACGAGCAAAACGAGCAAAACTAGTAAAACGAGCAAAACTAGTAAAACGAGCAAAACGAGTAAAACTAGTAAACGAGTAAAACGAGTAAAACGAGTAAAACGAGTAAAACGAGTAAAACGAGTAAAACGAGTAAAACGAGTAGAACGAGTAGAACGAGTAGAACGAGTAGAACGAGTAGAACGAGTAGAACGAGTAGAACGAGTAAAACGAGTAAAACGAGTAAAACGAGTAAAACGAGTAAAACGAGTAAAACGAGTAAAACGAGTAAAACGAGTAAAACGAGCAAAACTAGTAAAACTAGTAAAACGAGTAAAACGAGTAGAACGAGTAGAACGAGTAGAACGAGTAGATCGAGTAGATCGAGTAGATCGAGTAGAACGAGTAGAACGAGTAGAACGAGTAGAACGAGTAGAACGAGTAGAACGAGTAGAACGAGTAGAACGAGTAGAACGAGTAGAACGAGTAGAACGAGTAAAACGAGTAAAACGAGTAAAACGAGTAAAACGAGTAAAACGAGTAAAACGAGTAAAACGAGTAAAACGAGCAAAACTAGTAAAACTAGTAAAACTAGTAAAACGAGTAAAACGAGTAGAACGAGTAGAACGAGTAGAACGAGTAGATCGAGTAGATCGAGTAGATCGAGTAGAACGAGCAGAACGAGCAGAACGAGTAGAACGAGTAGAACGAGTAGAACGAGTAGAACGAGTAGAACGAGTAGAACGAGTAGAACGAGTAGAACGAGTAGAACGAGTAGAACGAGTAGAACGAGTAGAACGAGTAGAACGAGTAGAACGAGTAGAACGAGTAGAACGAGTAGAACGAGTAGAACGAGTAGAACGAGTAGAACGAGTAGAACGAGTAGAACGAGTAGAACGAGTAGAACGAGTAGAACGAGTAGAACGAGTAGAACGAGTAAAACGAGTAAAACGAGTAAAACGAATAAAACGAGTAAAACGAGTAAAACGGGTAAGCGAGTAAAACGAGTAAAACTAGTAAAACGAGTAAAACGAGTAATACGAGTAAAACGAGTAAAACGAGTAACCCGAGTAAAACGGGTAAAACGAGTAAAACGAGTAAAACGAGTAAAACGAGTAAAACGAGTAAAACGAGTAAAACGAGCAAAACTAGTAAAACTAGTAAAACGAGTAAAACGAGCAAAACGAGCAAAACTAGTAAAACGAGCAAAACTAGTAAAACGAGCAAAACGAGTAAAACTAGTAAAACGAGTAAAACGAGTAAAACGAGTAAAACGAGTAAAACGAGTAAAACGAGTAAAACGAGTAAAACGAGTAAAACGAGTAAAACGAGTAGAACGAGTAAAACGAGTAGAACGAGTAGAACGAGTAGAACGAGTAGAACGAGTAGAACGAGTAGAACGAGTAGAACGAGTAGAACGAGTAGAACGAGTAGAACGAGTAGAACGAGTAGAACGAGTAGAACGAGTAGAACGAGTAGAACGAGTAGAACGAGTAGAACGAGTAGAACGAGTAGAACGAGTAGAACGAGTAGAACGAGTAGAACGAGTAGAACGAGTAGAACGAGTAGAACGAGTAGAACGAGTAGAACGAGTAGAACGAGTAGATCGAGTAGATCGAGTAGATCGAGTAGAACGAGTAGAACGAGTAGAACGAGTAGAACGAGTAGAACGAGTAGAACGAGTAGAACGAGTAGAACGAGTAAAACGAGTAAAACGAGTAAAACTAGTAAAACGAGTAAAACGAGTAAAACGAGTAAAACGAGTAAAACGAGTAGAACGAGTAGAACGAGTAGATCGAGTAGATCGAGTAGATCGAGTAGATCGAGTAGATCGAGTAGATCGAGTAGAACGAGTAGAACGAGTAGAACGAGTAGAACGAGTAGAACGAGTAGAACGAGTAGAACGAGTAGAACGAGTAGAACGAGTAAAACGAGTAGAACGAGTAGAACGAGTAGAACGAGTAGAACGAGTAGAACGAGTAGAACGAGTAGAACGAGTAGAACGAGTAGAACGAGTAGAACGAGTAGAACGAGTAGAACGAGTAGAACGAGTAGAACGAGTAGAACGAGTAGAACGAGTAGAACGAGTAGAACGAGTAGAACGAGTAGAACGAGTAGAACGAGTAGAACGAGTAGAACGAGTAGAACGAGTAGAACGAGTAGAACGAGTAGAACGAGTAAAACGAGTAGAACGAGTAAAACGAGTAAAACGAGTAAAACGAATAAAACGAGTAAAACGAGTAAAACGGGTAAGCGAGTAAAACGAGTAAAACTAGTAAAACGAGTAAAACGAGTAATACGAGTAAAACGAGTAAAACGAATGAGCAAAACTAGTAAAACTAGTAAAACGAGTAAAACGAGCAAAACGAGCAAAACTAGTAAAACGAGCAAAACTAGTAAAACGAGCAAAACGAGTAAAACTAGTAAAACGAGTAAAACGAGTAAAACGAGTAAAACGAGTAAAACGAGTAAAACGAGTAAAACGAGTAAAACGAGTAGAACGAGTAGAACGAGTAGAACGAGTAGAACGAGTAGAACGAGTAGAACGAGTAGAACGAGTAGAACGAGTAGAACGAGTAAAACGAGTAAAACGAGTAAAACGAGTAAAACGAGTAAAACGAGTAAAACGAGTAAAACGAGTAAAACGAGTAAAACGAGTAAAACGAGTAGAACGAGTAGAACGAGTAGATCGAGTAGATCGAGTAGATCGAGTAGATCGAGTAGATCGAGTAGATCGAGTAGAACGAGTAGAACGAGTAGAACGAGTAGAACGAGTAGAACGAGTAAAACGAGTAGAACGAGTAGAACGAGTAGAACGAGTAGAACGAGTAGAACGAGTAGAACGAGTAGAACGAGTAGAACGAGTAGAACGAGTAGAACGAGTAGAACGAGTAGAACGAGTAGAACGAGTAGAACGAGTAGAACGAGTAGAACGAGTAGAACGAGTAGAACGAGTAGAACGAGTAGAACGAGTAGAACGAGTAGAACGAGTAGAACGAGTAGAACGAGTAGAACGAGTAGAACGAGTAGAACGAGTAGAACGAGTAGAACGAGTAGAACGAGTAGAACGAGTAGAACGAGTAGAACGAGTAGAACGAGTAGAACGAGTAGAACGAGTAGAACGAGTAGAACGAGTAAAACGAGTAGAACGAGTAAAACGAGTAAAACGAGTAAAACGAATAAAACGAGTAAAACGAGTAAAACGGGTAAGCGAGTAAAACGAGTAAAACTAGTAAAACGAGTAAAACGAGTAATACGAGTAAAACGAGTAAAACGAGTAACCCGAGTAAAACGGGTAAAACGAGTAAAACGAGTAAAACGAGTAAAACGAGTAAAACGAGTAAAACGAGTAAAACGAGTAAAATGAGCAAAACTAGTAAAACTAGTAAAACGAGTAAAACGAGCAAAACGAGCAAAACTAGTAAAACGAGCAAAACTAGTAAAACGAGCAAAACGAGTAAAACTAGTAAAACGAGTAAAACGAGTAAAACGAGTAAAACGAGTAAAACGAGTAAAACGAGTAAAACGAGTAAAACGAGTAAAACGAGTAAAACGAGTAAAACGAGTAGAACGAGTAGAACGAGTAGAACGAGTAGAACGAGTAGAACGAGTAGAACGAGTAAAACGAGTAAAACGAGTAAAACGAGTAAAACGAGTAAAACGAGTAAAACGAGTAAAACGAGTAAAACGAGTAAAACGAGCAAAACGAGCAAAACTAGTAAAACTAGTAAAACGAGTAAAACGAGTAGAACGAGTAAAACGAGTAGAACGAGTAGAACGAGTAGATCGAGTAGATCGAGTAGATCGAGTAGATCGAGTAGAACGAGTAGAACGAGTAGAACGAGTAGAACGAGTAGAACGAGTAGAACGAGTAGAACGAGTAGAACGAGTAGAACGAGTAGAACGAGTAGAACGAGTAGAACGAGTAGAACGAGTAGAACGAGTAGAACGAGTAGAACGAGTAGAACGAGTAGAACGAGTAGAACGAGTAGAACGAGTAGAACGAGTAGAACGAGTAGAACGAGTAGAACGAGTAGAACGAGTAGAACGAGTAGAACGAGTAGAACGAGTAGAACGAGTAGAACGAGTAGAACGAGTAGAACGAGTAGAACGAGTAGAACGAGTAGAACGAGTAGAACGAGTAGAACGAGTAGAACGAGTAGAACGAGTAGAACGAGTAGAACGAGTAGAACGAGTAGAACGAGTAGAACGAGTAGAACGAGTAGAACGAGTAGAACGAGCAGAACGAGTAGAACGAGCAGAACGAGTAGAACGAGTAGAACGAGTAGAACGAGTAGAACGAGTAGAACGAGTAGAACGAGTAGATCGAGTAGAACGAGTAGAACGAGTAGAACGAGTAGAACGAGTAGAACGAGTAGAACGAGTAGAACGAGTAGAACGAGTAGAACGAGTAGAACGAGTAGAACGAGTAGAACGAGTAGAACGAGTAGAACGAGTAGAACGAGTAGATCGAGTAGAACGAGTAGAACGAGTAGATCGAGTAGAACGAGTAGATCGAGTAGAACGAGTAGATCGAGTAGAACGAGTAGATCGAGTAGAACGAGTAGACGAGTAGAACGAGTAGAACGAGTAGAACGAGTAGAACGAGTAGAACGAGTAAAACGAGTAAAACGAGTAAACCGAGTAAAACGAGTAAACCGAGTAAAACGAGTAAAACGAGTAAAACGAGTAAAACGAGTAAAACGAGTAAAACGAGTAAAACGAGTAAAACTAGTAAAACTAGTAAAACGAGTAAAACGAGTAAAACGAGTAAAACGAGTAAAACGAGTAAAACGAGTAAAACGAGTAAAACGAGTAAAACGAGTAAAACGAGTAAAACGAGTAAAACGAGTAAAACGAGTAAAACGAGTAAAACGAGTAAAACGAGTAAAACGAGTAAAACGAGTAAAACGAGTAAAACGAGTAAAACGAGTAAAACGAGTAAAACGAGTAAAACGAGTAAAACGAGTAAAACGAGCAAAACTAGTAAAACTAGTAAAACGAGTAAAACGAGCAAAACGAGCAAAACTAGTAAAACGAGCAAAACGAGTAAAACGAGGCAAAACGAGTAAAACGAGCAAAACTAGTAAAACTAGTAAAACGAGTAAAACGAGCAAAACGAGCAAAACTAGTAAAACGAGTAAAACGAGTAAAACTAGTAAAACGAGTAAAACGAGTAAAACGAGTAAAACGAGTAAAACGAGTAGAACGAGTAAAACGAGTAAAACGAGTAGAACGAGTAAAACGAGTAGAACGAGTAAAACGAGTAGAACGAGTAAAACGAGTAAAACGAGTAGATCGAGTAAAACGAGTAGAACGAGTAGAACGAGTAGAACGAGTAGAACGAGTAGAACGAGTAGAACGAGTAGAACGAGTAGAACGAGTAGATCGAGTAGATCGAGTAGAACGAGTAGAACGAGTAGAGCGAGTAGAACGAGTAGAACGAGTAGAACGAGTAAAACGAGTAAAACGAGTAAAACGAGTAAAACGAGTAAAACGAGTAAAACGAGTAAAACTAGTAAAACGAGTAAAACTAGTAAAACGAGTAAAACGAGTAAAACGAGTAGAACGAGTAAAACGAGTAGAACGAGTAGAACGAGTAGAACGAGTAGAACGAGTAGAACGAGTAGAACGAGTAGATCGAGTAGATCGAGTAGATCGAGTAGATCGAGTAGATCGAGTAGATCGAGTAGAACGAGTAGAACGAGTAGAACGAGTAGAACGAGTAGAACGAGTAGAACGAGTAGAACGAGTAGAACGAGTAGAACGAGTAGAACGAGTAGAACGAGTAGAACGAGTAGAACGAGTAGAACGAGTAGAACGAGTAGAACGAGTAGAACGAGTAGAACGAGTAGAACGAGTAGAACGAGTAGAACGAGTAGAACGAGTAGAACGAGTAGAACGAGTAGAACGAGTAGAACGAGTAGAACGAGTAGAACGAGTAGAACGAGTAGAACGAGTAGAACGAGTAGAACGAGTAGAACGAGTAGAACGAGTAGAACGAGTAGAACGAGTAGAACGAGTAGAACGAGTAGAACGAGTAGATCGAGTAGAACGAGTAGAACGAGTAGAACGAGTAGAACGAGTAGAACGAGTAGAACGAGTAGAACGAGTAGAACGAGTAGAACGAGTAGAACGAGTAGAACGAGTAGAACGAGTAGAACGAGTAGAACGAGTAGAACGAGTAGAACGAGTAGATCGAGTAGAACGAGTAGATCGAGTAGAACGAGTAGATCGAGTAGAACGAGTAGAACGAGTAGAACGAGTAGAACGAGTAGAACGAGTAGAACGGAACGAGTAGAACGAGTAGAAGGAGTAGAACGAGTAGAACGAGTAGAACGAGTAGAACGAGTAGAACGAGTAGAACGAGTAGAACGAGTAAAACGAGTAGAACGAGTAAAACGAGTAGAACGAGTAGAACGAGTAAAACGAGTAAAACGAGTAAAACGAATAAAACGAGTAAAACGAGTAAAACGGGTAAGCGAGTAAAACGAGTAAAACTAGTAGAACGAGTAGAACGAGTAGAACGAGTAGAACGAGTAGAACGAGTAGAACGAGTAGAACGAGTAGAACGAGTAGAACGAGTAGAACGAGTAGAACGAGTAGAACGAGTAGAACGAGTAGATCGAGTAGATCGAGTAGATCGAGTAGAACGAGTAGAACGAGTAGAACGAGTAGAACGAGTAGAACGAGTAGAACGAGTAGAACGAGTAGAACGAGTAAAACGAGTAGAACGAGTAAAACGAGTAGAACGAGTAAAACGAGTAGAACGAGTAGAACGAGTAGAACGAGTAGATCGAGTAGATCGAGTAGATCGAGTAGAAGAGTAAACGAGTAGAACGAGTAGAACGAGTAGAACGAGTAAACGAGTAGAACGAGTAGAACGAGTAGAACGAGTAGAACGAGTAGAACGAGTAGAACGAGTAGATCGAGTAGATCGAGTAGAACGAGTAGAACGAGTAGAACGAGTAGAACGAGTAGAACGAGTAGACGAGTAGAACGAGTAGAACGAGTAGAACGAGTAGAACGAGTAGAACGAGTAGAACGAGTAGAACGAGTAGAACGAGTAGAACGAGTAGAACGAGTAGAACGAGTAGAACGAGTAAAACGAGTAGAACGAGTAAAAGAGTAAAACGAGTAAAACGAGTAAAACGAGTAAAACGAGTGAAACGAGAAAACTAGTAAAACTAGTAAAACGAGTAAAACGAGTAAAACGAGTAAAACGAATAAAACGAGTAAAACGAGTAAAACGGGTAAGCGAGTAAAACGAGTAAAACTAGTAGAACGAGTAGAACGAGTAGAACGAGTAGAACGAGTAGAACGAGTAGAACGAGTAGAACGAGTAGAACGAGTAAAACGAGTAGAACGAGTAAAACGAGTAGAACGAGTAAAACGAGTAGAACGAGTAAAACGAGTAAAACGAGTAGATCGAGTAAAACGAGTAGAACGAGTAGAACGAGTAGAACGAGTAGAACGAGTAGAACGAGTAGAACGAGTAGAACGAGTAGAACGAGTAGATCGAGTAGATCGAGTAGAACGAGTAGAACGAGTAGAGCGAGTAGAACGAGTAGAACGAGTAGAACGAGTAAAACGAGTAAAACGAGTAAAACGAGTAAAACGAGTAAAACGAGTAAAACTAGTAAAACGAGTAAAACTAGTAAAACGAGTAAAACGAGTAAAACGAGTAGAACGAGTAAAACGAGTAGAACGAGTAGAACGAGTAGAACGAGTAGAACGAGTAGAACGAGTAGAACGAGTAGATCGAGTAGATCGAGTAGATCGAGTAGATCGAGTAGATCGAGTAGATCGAGTAGAACGAGTAGAACGAGTAGAACGAGTAGAACGAGTAGAACGAGTAGAACGAGTAGAACGAGTAGAACGAGTAGAACGAGTAGAACGAGTAGAACGAGTAGAACGAGTAGAACGAGTAGAACGAGTAGAACGAGTAGAACGAGTAGAACGAGTAGAACGAGTAGAACGAGTAGAACGAGTAGAACGAGTAGAACGAGTAGAACGAGTAGAACGAGTAGAACGAGTAGAACGAGTAGAACGAGTAGAACGAGTAGAACGAGTAGAACGAGTAGAACGAGTAGAACGAGTAGAACGAGTAGATCGAGTAGAACGAGTAGAACGAGTAGAACGAGTAGAACGAGTAGAACGAGTAGAACGAGTAGAACGAGTAGAACGAGTAGAACGAGTAGAACGAGTAGAACGAGTAGAACGAGTAGAACGAGTAGAACGAGTAGAACGAGTAGAACGAGTAGATCGAGTAGAACGAGTAGATCGAGTAGAACGAGTAGATCGAGTAGAACGAGTAGAACGAGTAGAACGAGTAGAACGAGTAGAACGAGTAGAACGAGTAGAAGGAGTAGAACGAGTAGAACGAGTAGAACGAGTAGAACGAGTAGAACGAGTAGAACGAGTAGAACGAGTAAAACGAGTAGAACGAGTAAAACGAGTAGAACGAGTAGAACGAGTAAAACGAGTAAAACGAGTAAAACGAATAAAACGAGTAAAACGAGTAAAACGGGTAAGCGAGTAAAACGAGTAAAACTAGTAGAACGAGTAGAACGAGTAGAACGAGTAGAACGAGTAGAACGAGTAGAACGAGTAGAACGAGTAGAACGAGTAGAACGAGTAGAACGAGTAGAACGAGTAGAACGAGTAGAACGAGTAGATCGAGTAGATCGAGTAGATCGAGTAGAACGAGTAGAACGAGTAGAACGAGTAGAACGAGTAGAACGAGTAGAACGAGTAGAACGAGTAGAACGAGTAAAACGAGTAGAACGAGTAAAACGAGTAGAACGAGTAAAACGAGTAGAACGAGTAGAACGAGTAGAACGAGTAGATCGAGTAGATCGAGTAGATCGAGTAGAACGAGTAGAACGAGTAGAACGAGTAGAACGAGTAGAACGAGTAGAACGAGTAGAACGAGTAGAACGAGTAGAACGAGTAGAACGAGTAGAACGAGTAGATCGAGTAGATCGAGTAGATCGAGTAGAACGAGTAGAACGAGTAGAACGAGTAGAACGAGTAGAACGAGTAGAACGAGTAGAACGAGTAGAACGAGTAGAACGAGTAGAACGAGTAGAACGAGTAGAACGAGTAGAACGAGTAGAACGAGTAGAACGAGTAGAACGAGTAGAACGAGTAGAACGAGTAAAACGAGTAGAACGAGTAAAACGAGTAAAACGAGTAAAACGAGTAAAACGAGTAAAACGAGTGAAACGAGCAAAACTAGTAAAACTAGTAAAACGAGTAAAACGAGTAAAACGAGTAAAACGAATAAAACGAGTAAAACGAGTAAAACGGGTAAGCGAGTAAAACGAGTAAAACTAGTAGAACGAGTAGAACGAGTAGAACGAGTAGAACGAGTAGAACGAGTAGAACGAGTAGAACGAGTAGAACGAGTAAAACGAGTAGAACGAGTAAAACGAGTAGAACGAGTAGAACGAGTAGAACGAGTAGAACGAGTAGATCGAGTAGAACGAGTAGATCGAGTAGATCGAGTAGATCGAGTAGAACGAGTAGAACGAGTAGAACGAGTAGAACGAGTAGAACGAGTAGAACGAGTAGAACGAGTAGAACGAGTAGAACGAGTAGAACGAGTAGAACGAGTAGAACGAGTAGAACGAGTAGAACGAGTAGAACGAGTAGAACGAGTAGAACGAGTAGAACGAGTAGAACGAGTAGAACGAGTAGAACGAGTAGAACGAGTAGAACGAGTAGAACGAGTAGAACGAGTAGAACGAGTAGAACGAGTAGAACGAGTAGAACGAGTAGAACGAGTAGAACGAGTAGAACGAGTAGAACGAGTAGAACGAGTAGAACGAGTAGAACGAGTAGAACGAGTAGAACGAGTAGATCGAGTAGAACGAGTAGAACGAGTAGAACGAGTAGAACGAGTAGAACGAGTAGAACGAGTAGAACGAGTAGAACGAGTAGAACGAGTAGAACGAGTAGAACGAGTAGAACGAGTAGAACGAGTAGAACGAGTAGAACGAGTAGAACGAGTAGATCGAGTAGATCGAGTAGATCGAGTAGAACGAGTAGATCGAGTAGAACGAGTAGATCGAGTAGAACGAGTAGAACGAGTAGAACGAGTAGAACTAGTAGAACGAGTAGAACGAGTAGAACGAGTAGAACGAGTAGAACGAGTAGAACGAGTAAAACGAGTAGAACGAGTAAAACGAGTAGAACGAGTAAAACGAGTAAAACGAGTAAAACGAATAAAACGAGTAAAACGAGTAAAACGGGTAAGCGAGTAAAACGAGTAAAACTAGTAGAACGAGTAGAACGAGTAGAACGAGTAGAACGAGTAGAACGAGTAGAACGAGTAGAACGAGTAAAACGAGTAAAACGAGTAAAACGAGTAAAACGAGTAAAACGAGTAAACGAGTAAAACGAGTAAAACGAGCAAAACTAGTAAAACTAGTAAAACGAGTAAAACGAGTAGAACGAGTAGAACGAGTAGAACGAGTAGATCGAGTAGATCGAGTAGATCGAGTAGAACGAGTAGAACGAGTAGAACGAGTAGAACGAGTAGAACGAGTAGAACGAGTAGAACGAGTAGAACGAGTAGAACGAGTAGAACGAGTAGAACGAGTAGAACGAGTAGAACGAGTAGAACGAGTAGAACGAGTAGAACGAGTAGAACGAGTAGAACGAGTAGAACGAGTAGAACGAGTAGAACGAGTAGAACGAGTAGATCGAGTAGATCGAGTAGAACGAGTAGAACGAGTAGAACGAGTAGAACGAGTAGAACGAGTAGAACGAGTAGAACGAGTAGAACGAGTAAAACGAGTAAAACGAGTAAAACGAGTAAAACTAGTAAAACGAGTAAAACGAGTAGAACGAGTAGAACGAGTAGATCGAGTAGAACGAGTAGATCGAGTAGATCGAGTAGATCGAGTAGATCGAGTAGATCGAGTAGATCGAGTAGATCGAGTAGAACGAGTAGAACGAGTAGAACGAGTAGAACGAGTAGAACGAGTAGAACGAGTAGAACGAGTAGAACGAGTAGAACGAGTAGAACGAGTAGAACGAGTAGAACGAGTAGAACGAGTAGAACGAGTAGAACGAGTAGAACGAGTAGAACGAGTAGAACGAGTAGAACGAGTAGAACGAGTAGAACGAGTAGAACGAGTAGAACGAGTAGAACGAGTAGAACGAGTAGAACGAGTAGATCGAGTAGAACGAGTAGAACGAGTAGAACGAGTAGAACGAGTAGAACGAGTAGAACGAGTAGAACGAGTAGAACGAGTAGAACGAGTAGAACGAGTAGAACGAGTAGAACGAGTAGAACGAGTAGAACGAGTAAAACGAGTAAAACGAGTAAAACGAGTAAAACGAGTGAAACGAGCAAAACTAGTAAAACTAGTAAAACGAGTAAAACGAGTAAAACGGGTAAGCGAGTAGAACGAGTAGAACGAGTAGAACGAGTAGATCGAGTAGAACGAGTAGAACGAGTAGAACGAGTAGAACGAGTAGAACGAGTAGAACGAGTAGAACGAGTAGAACGAGTAGAACGAGTAGAACGAGTAGAACGAGTAGAACGAGTAGAACGAGTAGAACGAGTAGAACGAGTAGAACGAGTAGAACGAGTAGAACGAGTAGAACGAGTAGAACGAGTAGAACGAGTAGAACGAGTAGAACGAGTAGAACGAGTAGAACGAGTAGAACGAGTAGAACGAGTAGAACGAGTAGAACGAGTAGAACGAGTAGATCGAGTAGAACGAGTAGAACGAGTAGAACGAGTAGAACGAGTAGAACGAGTAGAACGAGTAGAACGAGTAGAACGAGTAGAACGAGTAGAACGAGTAGAACGAGTAGAACGAGTAGAACGAGTAGAACGAGTAGAACGAGTAGAACGAGTAGAACGAGTAGAACGAGTAGAACGAGTAGAACGAGTAGAACGAGTAGATCGAGTAGAACGAGTAGAACGAGTAGAACGAGTAGAACGAGTAGAACGAGTAGAACGAGTAGAACGAGTAGAACGAGTAGAACGAGTAGAACGAGTAGAACGAGTAGAACGAGTAGAACGAGTGAAACGAGCAAAACTAGTAAAACGAGTAAAACGGGTAAGCGAGTAGAACGAGTAGAACGAGTAGAACGAGTAGATCGAGTAGAACGAGTAGAACGAGTAGAACGAGTAGAACGAGTAGAACGAGTAGAACGAGTAGAACGAGTAGAACGAGTAGAACGAGTAGAACGAGTAGAACGAGTAGAACGAGTAGAACGAGTAGAACGAGTAGAACGAGTAGAACGAGTAGAACGAGTAGAACGAGTAGAACGAGTAGAACGAGTAGAACGAGTAGAACGAGTAGAACGAGTAGAACGAGTAGAACGAGTAGAACGAGTAGAACGAGTAGAACGAGTAGAACGAGTAGAACGAGTAGAACGAGTAGAACGAGTAGAACGAGTAGAACGAGTAGAACGAGTAGAACGAGTAGAACGAGTAAAACGAGTAGAACGAGTAAAACGAGTAAAACGAGTAAAACGAGTAAAACGAATAAAACGAGTAAAACGAGTAAAACGGGTAAGCGAGTAAAACGAGTAAAACTAGTAGAACGAGTAGAACGAGTAGAACGAGTAGAACGAGTAGAACGAGTAGAACGAGTAGAACGAGTAGAACGAGTAGAACGAGTAGAACGAGTAGAACGAGTAGATCGAGTAGATCGAGTAGATCGAGTAGAACGAGTAGAACGAGTAGAACGAGTAGAACGAGTAAAACGAGTAAAACGAGTAAAACGAGTAAAACGAGTAAAACGAGTGAAACGAGCAAAACTAGTAAAACTAGTAAAACGAGTAAAACGAGTAAAACGAGTAGAACGAGTAGAACGAGTAGAACGAGTAGAACGAGTAGAACGAGTAGAACGAGTAGAACGAGTAGAACGAGTAGAACGAGTAGAACGAGTAGAACGAGTAGAACGAGTAGAACGAGTAGAACGAGTAGAACGAGTAGAACGAGTAGAACGAGTAGAACGAGTAGATCGAGTAGATCGAGTAGATCGAGTAGAACGAGTAGAACGAGTAGAACGAGTAGAACGAGTAAAACGAGTAAAACGAGTAAAACGAGTAAAACGAGTAAAACGAGTGAAACGAGCAAAACTAGTAAAACTAGTAAAACGAGTAAAACGAGTAAAACGAGTAGAACGAGTAGAACGAGTAGAACGAGTAGAACGAGTAGAACGAGTAGAACGAGTAGAACGAGTAGAACGAGTAGAACGAGTAGAACGAGTAGAACGAGTAGAACGAGTAGAACGAGTAGAACGAGTAGAACGAGTAGAACGAGTAGAACGAGTAGAACGAGTAGAACGAGTAGAACGAGTAGAACGAGTAGAACGAGTAGAACGAGTAGAACGAGTAGAACGAGTAGAACGAGTAGAACGAGTAAAACGAGTAGAACGAGTAAAACGAGTAAAACGAGTAAAACGAATAAAACGAGTAAAACGAGTAAAACGGGTAAGCGAGTAAAACGAGTAAAACTAGTAAAACGAGTAAAACGAGTAATACGAGTAAAACGAGTAAAACGAGTAACCCGAGTAAAACGGGTAAAACGAGTAAAACGAGTAAAACGAGTAAAACGAGAAAAACGAGTAAAACGAGTAAAACGAGTAAAATGAGCAAAACTAGTAAAACTAGTAAAACGAGTAAAACGAGCAAAACGAGCAAAACTAGTAAAACGAGCAAAACTAGTAAAACGAGCAAAACGAGTAAAACTAGTAAAACGAGTAAAACGAGTAAAACGAGTAAAACGAGTAAAACGAGTAAAACGAGTAAAACGAGTAAAACGAGTAAAACGAGTAAAACGAGTAAAACGAGTAGAACGAGTAGAACGAGTAGAACGAGTAGAACGAGTAGAACGAGTAGAACGAGTAGAACGAGTAGAACGAGTAAAACGAGTAAAACGAGTAAAACGAGTAAAACGAGTAAAACGAGTAAAACGAGTAAAACGAGTAAAACGAGTAAAACGAGCAAAACTAGTAAAACTAGTAAAACGAGTAAAACGAGTAGAACGAGTAGAACGAGTAGAACGAGTAGATCGAGTAGATCGAGTAGATCGAGTAGATCGAGTAGAACGAGTAGAACGAGTAGAACGAGTAGAACGAGTAGAACGAGTAGAACGAGTAGAACGAGTAGAACGAGTAGAACGAGTAGAACGAGTAGAACGAGTAGAACGAGTAGATCGAGTAGATCGAGTAGATCGAGTAGATCGAGTAGAACGAGTAGAACGAGTAGAACGAGTAGAACGAGTAGAACGAGTAGAACGAGTAGAACGAGTAAAACGAGTAAAACGAGTAAAACGAGTAAAACTAGTAAAACGAGTAAAACGAGTAAAACGAGTAAAACGAGTAAAACGAGTAGAACGAGTAGAACGAGTAGAACGAGTAGATCGAGTAGATCGAGTAGATCGAGTAGATCGAGTAGATCGAGTAGATCGAGTAGATCGAGTAGAACGAGTAGAACGAGTAGAACGAGTAGAACGAGTAGAACGAGTAGAACGAGTAGAACGAGTAGAACGAGTAGAACGAGTAGAACGAGTAGAACGAGTAGAACGAGTAGAACGAGTAGAACGAGTAGAACGAGTAGAACGAGTAGAACGAGTAGATCGAGTAGATCGAGTAGATCGAGTAGAACGAGTAGATCGAGTAGAACGAGTAGATCGAGTAGAACGAGTAGAACGAGTAGAACGAGTAGAACTAGTAGAACGAGTAGAACGAGTAGAACGAGTAGAACGAGTAGAACGAGTAGAACGAGTAAAACGAGTAGAACGAGTAAAACGAGTAGAACGAGTAAAACGAGTAAAACGAGTAAAACGAATAAAACGAGTAAAACGAGTAAAACGGGTAAGCGAGTAAAACGAGTAAAACTAGTAGAACGAGTAGAACGAGTAGAACGAGTAGAACGAGTAGAACGAGTAGAACGAGTAGAACGAGTAAAACGAGTAAAACGAGTAAAACGAGTAAAACGAGTAAAACGAGTAAAACGAGTAAAACGAGCAAAACTAGTAAAACTAGTAAAACGAGTAAAACGAGTAGAACGAGTAGAACGAGTAGAACGAGTAGATCGAGTAGATCGAGTAGATCGAGTAGAACGAGTAGAACGAGTAGAACGAGTAGAACGAGTAGAACGAGTAGAACGAGTAGAACGAGTAGAACGAGTAGAACGAGTAGAACGAGTAGAACGAGTAGAACGAGTAGAACGAGTAGAACGAGTAGAACGAGTAGAACGAGTAGAACGAGTAGAACGAGTAGAACGAGTAGAACGAGTAGATCGAGTAGATCGAGTAGAACGAGTAGAACGAGTAGAACGAGTAGAACGAGTAGAACGAGTAGAACGAGTAGAACGAGTAGAACGAGTAAAACGAGTAAAACGAGTAAAACGAGTAAAACTAGTAAAACGAGTAAAACGAGTAGAACGAGTAGAACGAGTAGATCGAGTAGAACGAGTAGATCGAGTAGATCGAGTAGATCGAGTAGATCGAGTAGATCGAGTAGATCGAGTAGATCGAGTAGAACGAGTAGAACGAGTAGAACGAGTAGAACGAGTAGAACGAGTAGAACGAGTAGAACGAGTAGAACGAGTAGAACGAGTAGAACGAGTAGAACGAGTAGAACGAGTAGAACGAGTAGAACGAGTAGAACGAGTAGAACGAGTAGAACGAGTAGAACGAGTAGAACGAGTAGAACGAGTAGAACGAGTAGAACGAGTAGAACGAGTAGAACGAGTAGAACGAGTAGAACGAGTAGATCGAGTAGAACGAGTAGAACGAGTAGAACGAGTAGAACGAGTAGAACGAGTAGAACGAGTAGAACGAGTAGAACGAGTAGAACGAGTAGAACGAGTAGAACGAGTAGAACGAGTAGAACGAGTAGAACGAGTAGAACGAGTAGAACGAGTAGAACGAGTAAAACGAGTAAAACGAGTAAAACGAGTAAAACGAGTGAAACGAGCAAAACTAGTAAAACTAGTAAAACGAGTAAAACGAGTAAAACGGGTAAGCGAGTAGAACGAGTAGAACGAGTAGAACGAGTAGATCGAGTAGAACGAGTAGAACGAGTAGAACGAGTAGAACGAGTAGAACGAGTAGAACGAGTAGAACGAGTAGAACGAGTAGAACGAGTAGAACGAGTAGAACGAGTAGAACGAGTAGAACGAGTAGAACGAGTAGAACGAGTAGAACGAGTAGAACGAGTAGAACGAGTAGAACGAGTAGAACGAGTAGAACGAGTAGAACGAGTAGAACGAGTAGAACGAGTAGAACGAGTAGAACGAGTAGAACGAGTAGATCGAGTAGAACGAGTAGAACGAGTAGAACGAGTAGAACGAGTAGAACGAGTAGAACGAGTAGAACGAGTAGAACGAGTAGAACGAGTAGAACGAGTAGAACGAGTAGAACGAGTAGAACGAGTAGAACGAGTAGAACGAGTAGAACGAGTAGAACGAGTAGAACGAGTAGAACGAGTAGAACGAGTAGATCGAGTAGAACGAGTAGAACGAGTAGAACGAGTAGAACGAGTAGAACGAGTAGAACGAGTAGAACGAGTAGAACGAGTAGAACGAGTAGAACGAGTAGAACGAGTAGAACGAGTAGAACGAGTAGAACGAGTAGAACGAGTAGAACGAGTAGAACGAGTGAAACGAGCAAAACTAGTAAAACGAGTAAAACGGGTAAGCGAGTAGAACGAGTAGAACGAGTAGAACGAGTAGATCGAGTAGAACGAGTAGAACGAGTAGAACGAGTAGAACGAGTAGAACGAGTAGAACGAGTAGAACGAGTAGAACGAGTAGAACGAGTAGAACGAGTAGAACGAGTAGAACGAGTAGAACGAGTAGAACGAGTAGAACGAGTAGAACGAGTAGAACGAGTAGAACGAGTAGAACGAGTAGAACGAGTAGAACGAGTAGAACGAGTAGAACGAGTAGAACGAGTAGAACGAGTAGAACGAGTAGAACGAGTAGAACGAGTAGAACGAGTAGAACGAGTAGAACGAGTAGAACGAGTAGAACGAGTAGAACGAGTAGAACGAGTAGAACGAGTAGAACGAGTAGAACGAGTAGAACGAGTAGAACGAGTAGAACGAGTAGAACGAGTAAAACGAGTAGAACGAGTAAAACGAGTAAAACGAGTAAAACGAGTAAAACGAATAAAACGAGTAAAACGAGTAAAACGGGTAAGCGAGTAAAACGAGTAAAACTAGTAGAACGAGTAGAACGAGTAGAACGAGTAGAACGAGTAGAACGAGTAGAACGAGTAGAACGAGTAGAACGAGTAGAACGAGTAGAACGAGTAGAACGAGTAGAACGAGTAGATCGAGTAGATCGAGTAGATCGAGTAGAACGAGTAGAACGAGTAGAACGAGTAGAACGAGTAAAACGAGTAAAACGAGTAAAACGAGTAAAACGAGTAAAACGAGTGAAACGAGCAAAACTAGTAAAACTAGTAAAACGAGTAAAACGAGTAAAACGAGTAGAACGAGTAGAACGAGTAGAACGAGTAGAACGAGTAGAACGAGTAGAACGAGTAGAACGAGTAGAACGAGTAGAACGAGTAGAACGAGTAGAACGAGTAGAACGAGTAGAACGAGTAGAACGAGTAGAACGAGTAGAACGAGTAGAACGAGTAGAACGAGTAGATCGAGTAGATCGAGTAGATCGAGTAGAACGAGTAGAACGAGTAGAACGAGTAGAACGAGTAAAACGAGTAAAACGAGTAAAACGAGTAAAACGAGTAAAACGAGTAAAACGAGTGAAACGAGCAAAACTAGTAAAACTAGTAAAACGAGTAAAACGAGTAAAACGAGTAGAACGAGTAGAACGAGTAGAACGAGTAGAACGAGTAGAACGAGTAGAACGAGTAGAACGAGTAGAACGAGTAGAACGAGTAGAACGAGTAGAACGAGTAGAACGAGTAGAACGAGTAGAACGAGTAGAACGAGTAGAACGAGTAGAACGAGTAGAACGAGTAGAACGAGTAGAACGAGTAGAACGAGTAGAACGAGTAGAACGAGTAGAACGAGTAGAACGAGTAGAACGAGTAGAACGAGTAAAACGAGTAGAACGAGTAAAACGAGTAAAACGAGTAAAACGAATAAAACGAGTAAAACGAGTAAAACGGGTAAGCGAGTAAAACGAGTAAAACTAGTAAAACGAGTAAAACGAGTAATACGAGTAAAACGAGTAAAACGAGTAACCCGAGTAAAACGGGTAAAACGAGTAAAACGAGTAAAACGAGTAAAACGAGAAAAACGAGTAAAACGAGTAAAACGAGTAAAATGAGCAAAACTAGTAAAACTAGTAAAACGAGTAAAACGAGCAAAACGAGCAAAACTAGTAAAACGAGCAAAACTAGTAAAACGAGCAAAACGAGTAAAACTAGTAAAACGAGTAAAACGAGTAAAACGAGTAAAACGAGTAAAACGAGTAAAACGAGTAAAACGAGTAAAACGAGTAAAACGAGTAAAACGAGTAAAACGAGTAGAACGAGTAGAACGAGTAGAACGAGTAGAACGAGTAGAACGAGTAGAACGAGTAGAACGAGTAGAACGAGTAAAACGAGTAAAACGAGTAAAACGAGTAAAACGAGTAAAACGAGTAAAACGAGTAAAACGAGTAAAACGAGTAAAACGAGCAAAACTAGTAAAACTAGTAAAACGAGTAAAACGAGTAGAACGAGTAGAACGAGTAGAACGAGTAGATCGAGTAGATCGAGTAGATCGAGTAGATCGAGTAGAACGAGTAGAACGAGTAGAACGAGTAGAACGAGTAGAACGAGTAGAACGAGTAGAACGAGTAGAACGAGTAGAACGAGTAGAACGAGTAGAACGAGTAGAACGAGTAGATCGAGTAGATCGAGTAGATCGAGTAGATCGAGTAGAACGAGTAGAACGAGTAGAACGAGTAGAACGAGTAGAACGAGTAGAACGAGTAGAACGAGTAAAACGAGTAAAACGAGTAAAACGAGTAAAACTAGTAAAACGAGTAAAACGAGTAAAACGAGTAAAACGAGTAAAACGAGTAGAACGAGTAGAACGAGTAGAACGAGTAGATCGAGTAGATCGAGTAGATCGAGTAGATCGAGTAGATCGAGTAGATCGAGTAGATCGAGTAGAACGAGTAGAACGAGTAGAACGAGTAGAACGAGTAGAACGAGTAGAACGAGTAGAACGAGTAGAACGAGTAGAACGAGTAGAACGAGTAGAACGAGTAGAACGAGTAGAACGAGTAGAACGAGTAGAACGAGTAGAACGAGTAGAACGAGTAGAACGAGTAGAACGAGTAGAACGAGTAGAACGAGTAGAACGAGTAGAACGAGTAGAACGAGTAGATCGAGTAGAACGAGTAGAACGAGTAGAACGAGTAGAACGAGTAGAACGAGTAGAACGAGTAGAACGAGTAGAACGAGTAGAACGAGTAGAACGAGTAGAACGAGTAGAACGAGTAGAACGAGTAGAACGAGTAAAACGAGTAAAACGAGTAAAACGAGTAGAACGAGTAAAACGAGTAAAACGAGTAAAACGAGTAAAACGAGTAAAACGAGTGAAACGAGCAAAACTAGTAAAACTAGTAAAACGAGTAAAACGAGTAAAACGGGTAAGCGAGTAGAACGAGTAGAACGAGTAGAACGAGTAGATCGAGTAGAACGAGTAGAACGAGTAGAACGAGTAGAACGAGTAGAACGAGTAGAACGAGTAGAACGAGTAGAACGAGTAGAACGAGTAGAACGAGTAGAACGAGTAGAACGAGTAGAACGAGTAGAACGAGTAGAACGAGTAGAACGAGTAGAACGAGTAGAACGAGTAGAACGAGTAGAACGAGTAGAACGAGTAGATCGAGTAGAACGAGTAGAACGAGTAGAACGAGTAGAACGAGTAGAACGAGTAGAACGAGTAGAACGAGTAGAACGAGTAGAACGAGTAGAACGAGTAGAACGAGTAGAACGAGTAGAACGAGTAGAACGAGTAGAACGAGTAGAACGAGTAGAACGAGTAGATCGAGTAGAACGAGTAGAACGAGTAGAACGAGTAGAACGAGTAGAACGAGTAGAACGAGTAGAACGAGTAGAACGAGTAGAACGAGTAGAACGAGTAGAACGAGTAGAACGAGTAAAACGAGTAGAACGAGTAAAACGAGTAGAACGAGTAAAACGAGTAAAACGAGTAAAACGAATAAAACGAGTAAAACGAGTAAAACGGGTAAGCGAGTAAAACGAGTAAAACTAGTAGAACGAGTAGAACGAGTAGAACGAGTAGAAACGAGTAGAACGAGTAGAACGAGTAGAACGAGTAGAACGAGTAGAACGAGTAGAACGAGTAGAACGAGTAGAACGAGTAGAACGAGTAGAACGAGTAGAACGAGTAGAACGAGTAGAACGAGTAGAACGAGTAGAACGAGTAGAACGAGTAGAACGAGTAGAACGAGTAGAACGAGTAGATCGAGTAGATCGAGTAGATCGAGTAGAACGAGTAGAACGAGTAGAACGAGTAGAACGAGTAGAACGAGTAGAACGAGTAGAACGAGTAGAACGAGTAGAACGAGTAGAACGAGTAGAACGAGTAGAACGAGTAGAACGAGTAGAACGAGTAAAACGAGTAAAACGAGTAAAACGAGTAAAACGAGTAAAACGAGTGAAACGAGCAAAACTAGTAAAACTAGTAAAACGAGTAAAACGAGTAAAACGGGTAAGCGAGTAGAACGAGTAGAACGAGTAGAACGAGTAGATCGAGTAGAACGAGTAGAACGAGTAGAACGAGTAGAACGAGTAGAACGAGTAGAACGAGTAGAACGAGTAGAACGAGTAGAACGAGTAGAACGAGTAGAACGAGTAGAACGAGTAGAACGAGTAGAACGAGTAGAACGAGTAGAACGAGTAGAACGAGTAGAACGAGTAGAACGAGTAGAACGAGTAGAACGAGTAGAACGAGTAGAACGAGTAGAACGAGTAGAACGAGTAGAACGAGTAGAACGAGTAGAACGAGTAGAACGAGTAAAACGAGTAGAACGAGTAAAACGAGTAAAACGAGTAAAACGAGTAAAACGAATAAAACGAGTAAAACGAGTAAAACGGGTAAGCGAGTAAAACGAGTAAAACTAGTAGAACGAGTAGAACGAGTAGAACGAGTAGAACGAGTAGAACGAGTAGAACGAGTAGAACGAGTAGAACGAGTAGAACGAGTAGAACGAGTAGAACGAGTAGAACGAGTAGAACGAGTAGATCGAGTAGATCGAGTAGATCGAGTAGAACGAGTAGAACGAGTAGAACGAGTAGAACGAGTAAAACGAGTAAAACGAGTAAAACGAGTAAAACGAGTAAAACGAGTAAAACGAGTGAAACGAGCAAAACTAGTAAAACTAGTAAAACGAGTAAAACGAGTAAAACGAGTAGAACGAGTAGAACGAGTAGAACGAGTAGAACGAGTAGAACGAGTAGAACGAGTAGAACGAGTAGAACGAGTAGAACGAGTAGAACGAGTAGAACGAGTAGAACGAGTAGAACGAGTAGAACGAGTAGAACGAGTAGAACGAGTAGAACGAGTAGAACGAGTAGAACGAGTAGAACGAGTAGAACGAGTAAAACGAGTAGAACGAGTAAAACGAGTAAAACGAGTAAAACGAATAAAACGAGTAAAACGAGTAAAACGGGTAAGCGAGTAAAACGAGTAAAACTAGTAAAACGAGTAAAACGAGTAATACGAGTAAAACGAGTAAAACGAGTAACCCGAGTAAAACGGGTAAAACGAGTAAAACGAGTAAAACGAGTAAAACGAGAAAAACGAGTAAAACGAGTAAAACGAGTAAAATGAGCAAAACTAGTAAAACTAGTAAAACGAGTAAAACGAGCAAAACGAGCAAAACTAGTAAAACGAGCAAAACTAGTAAAACGAGCAAAACGAGTAAAATGAGCAAAACTAGTAAAACTAGTAAAACGAGTAAAACGAGCAAAACGAGCAAAACTAGTAAAACGAGTAAAACGAATAAAACGAGTAAAACGAGTAAAACGAGTAAAACGGGTAAGCGAGTAAAACGAGTAAAACTAGTAAAACGAGTAAAACGAGTAATACGAGTAAAACGAGTAAAACGAGTAACCCGAGTAAAACGGGTAAAACGAGTAAAACGAGTAAAACGAGTAAAACGAGTAAAACGAGTAAAACGAGTAAAACGAGTAAAACGAGTAAAACGAGTAAAACGAGTAAAATGAGCAAAACTAGTAAAACTAGTAAAACGAGTAAAACGAGCAAAACGAGCAAAACTAGTAAAACGAGCAAAACTAGTAAAACGAGCAAAACGAGTAAAACTAGTAAAACGAGTAAAACGAGTAAAACGAGTAAAACGAGTAAAACGAGTAAAACGAGTAAAACGAGTAGAACGAGTAAAACGAGTAGAACGAGTAGAACGAGTAGAACGAGTAGAACGAGTAGAACGAGTAGAACGAGTAGAACGAGTAAAACGAGTAAAACGAGTAAAACGAGTAAAACGAGTAAAACGAGTAAAACGAGTAAAACGAGTAAAACGAGTAAAACGAGCAAAACTAGTAAAACTAGTAAAACGAGAAAAACGAGTAGAACGAGTAGAACGAGTAGAACGAGTAGATCGAGTAGATCGAGTAGATCGAGTAGAACGAGTAGAACGAGTAGAACGAGTAGAACGAGTAGAACGAGTAGAACGAGTAGAACGAGTAGAACGAGTAGAACGAGTAGAACGAGTAGAACGAGTAGAACGAGTAGAACGAGTAGAACGAGTAGAACGAGTAGAACGAGTAGAACGAGTAGAACGAGTAGAACGAGTAGAACGAGTAGAACGAGTAAAACGGGTAAAACGAGTAAAACGAGTAAAACGAGTAAAACGAGTAAAACGAGTAAAACGAGTAAAACGAGTAAAACGAGTAAAACGAGTAAAATGAGCAAAACTAGTAAAACTAGTAAAACGAGTAAAACGAGCAAAACGAGCAAAACTAGTAAAACGAGCAAAACTAGTAAAACGAGCAAAACGAGTAAAACTAGTAAAACGAGTAAAACGAGTAAAACGAGTAAAACGAGTAAAACGAGTAAAACGAGTAAAACGAGTAGAACGAGTAAAACGAGTAGAACGAGTAGAACGAGTAGAACGAGTAGAACGAGTAGAACGAGTAGAACGAGTAGAACGAGTAGAACGAGTAAAACGAGTAAAACGAGTAAAACGAGTAAAACGAGTAAAACGAGTAAAACGAGTAAAACGAGTAAAACTAGTAAAACGAGAAAAACGAGTAGAACGAGTAGAACGAGTAGAACGAGTAGAACGAGTAGATCGAGTAGATCGAGTAGATCGAGTAGAACGAGTAGAACGAGTAGAACGAGTAGAACGAGTAGAACGAGTAGAACGAGTAGAACGAGTAGAACGAGTAGAACGAGTAGAACGAGTAGAACGAGTAGAACGAGTAGAACGAGTAGAACGAGTAGAACGAGTAGAACGAGTAGAACGAGTAGAACGAGTAGAACGAGTAGAACGAGTAGAACGAGTAGAACGAGTAGAACGAGTAGAACGAGTAGAACGAGTAGAACGAGTAGAACGAGTAGAACGAGTAGAACGAGTAGAACGAGTAGAACGAGTAGAACGAGTAGAACGAGTAGAACGAGTAGAACGAGTAGAACGAGTAGAACGAGTAGAACGAGTAGAACGAGTAGAACGAGTAGAACGAGTAGATCGAGTAGAACGAGTAGAACGAGTAGAACGAGTAGAACGAGTAGAACGAGTAGAACGAGTAGAACGAGTAGAACGAGTAGAACGAGTAGAACGAGTAGAACGAGTAGAACGAGTAGAACGAGTAGAACGAGTAGAACGAGTAGAACGAGTAGAACGAGTAGAACGAGTAGATCGAGTAGAACGAGTAGAACGAGTAGAACGAGTAGAACGAGTAGAACGAGTAGAACGAGTAGAACGAGTAGAACGAGTAGAACGAGTAGAACGAGTAGAACGAGTAGAACGAGTAGAACGAGTAGAACGAGTAGAACGAGTAGAACGAGTAGATCGAGTAGAACGAGTAGATCGAGTAGAACGAGTAGATCGAGTAGAACGAGTAGATCGAGTAGAACGAGTAGAACGAGTAGAACGAGTAGAACGAGTAAAACGAGTAGAACGAGTAAAACGAGTAAAACGAGTAAAACGAGTAAAACGAGTAAAACGAGTGAAACGAGTGAAACGAGCAAAACTAGTAAAACTAGTAAAACGAGTAAAACGAGTAAAACGAGTAGAACTAGTAGAACGAGTAGAACGAGTAGAACGAGTAGAACGAGTAGAACGAGTAGAACGAGTAGAACGAGTAGAACGAGTAGAACGAGTAGAACGAGTAGAACGAGTAGAACGAGTAGAACGAGTAGAACGAGTAGAACGAGTAGAACGAGTAGAACGAGTAGAACGAGTAGAACGAGTAGAACGAGTAAAACGAGTAGAACGAGTAAAACGAGTAAAACGAGTAAAACGAATAAAACGAGTAAAACGAGTAAAACGGGTAAGCGAGTAAAACGAGTAAAACTAGTAAAACGAGTAAAACGAGTAATACGAGTAAAACGAGTAAAACGAGTAACCCGAGTAAAACGGGTAAAACGAGTAAAACGAGTAAAACGAGTAAAACGAGAAAAACGAGTAAAACGAGTAAAACGAGTAAAATGAGCAAAACTAGTAAAACTAGTAAAACGAGTAAAACGAGCAAAACGAGCAAAACTAGTAAAACGAGCAAAACTAGTAAAACGAGCAAAACGAGTAAAATGAGCAAAACTAGTAAAACTAGTAAAACGAGTAAAACGAGCAAAACGAGCAAAACTAGTAAAACGAGTAAAACGAATAAAACGAGTAAAACGAGTAAAACGGGTAAGCGAGTAAAACGAGTAAAACTAGTAAAACGAGTAAAACGAGTAATACGAGTAAAACGAGTAAAACGAGTAACCCGAGTAAAACGGGTAAAACGAGTAAAACGAGTAAAACGAGTAAAACGAGTAAAACGAGTAAAACGAGTAAAACGAGTAAAACGAGTAAAACGAGTAGAACGAGTAGAACGAGTAGAACGAGTAGAACGAGTAGAACGAGTAGAACGAGTAGAACGAGTAGAACGAGTAGAACGAGTAGAACGAGTAGAACGAGTAGAACGAGTAGAACGAGTAGAACGAGTAGAACGAGTAGAACGAGTAGATCGAGTAGAACGAGTAGATCGAGTAGAACGAGTAGATCGAGTAGAACGAGTAGATCGAGTAGAACGAGTAGAACGAGTAGAACGAGTAGAACGAGTAGAACGAGTAGAACGAGTAGAACGAGTAGAACGAGTAGAACGAGTAGAACGAGTAGAACGAGTAGAACGAGTAGAACGAGTAGAACGAGTAGAACGAGTAGAACGAGTAGAACGAGTAAAACGAGTAGAACGAGTAAAACGAGTAGAACGAGTAAAACGAGTAAAACGAGTAAAACGAATAAAACGAGTAAAACGAGTAAAACGGGTAAGCGAGTAAAACGAGTAAAACTAGTAGAACGAGTAGAACGAGTAGAACGAGTAGAACGAGTAGAACGAGTAGAACGAGTAGAACGAGTAGAACGAGTAGAACGAGTAGAACGAGTAGAACGAGTAGAACGAGTAGAACGAGTAGAACGAGTAGAACGAGTAGAACGAGTAGATCGAGTAGATCGAGTAGATCGAGTAGATCGAGTAGATCGAGTAGAACGAGTAGAACGAGTAGAACGAGTAGAACGAGTAGAACGAGTAGAACGAGTAGAACGAGTAGAACGAGTAGAACGAGTAGAACGAGTAGAACGAGTAGAACGAGTAGAACGAGTAGAACGAGTAGAACGAGTAGAACGAGTAGAACGAGTAAAACGAGTAAAACGAGTAAAACGAGTAAAACGAGTGAAACGAGCAAAACTAGTAAAACTAGTAAAACGAGTAAAACGAGTAAAACGAGTAAAACGAATAAAACGAGTAAAACGAGTAAAACGGGTAAGCGAGTAAAACGAGTAAAACTAGTAGAACGAGTAGAACGAGTAGAACGAGTAGAACGAGTAGAACGAGTAGAACGAGTAAAACGAGTAGAACGAGTAAAACGAGTAGAACGAGTAAAACGAGTAGAACGAGTAAAACGGGTAAGCGAGTAGAACGAGTAGAACGAGTAGAACGAGTAGATCGAGTAGAACGAGTAGAACGAGTAGAACGAGTAGAACGAGTAGAACGAGTAGAACGAGTAGAACGAGTAGAACGAGTAGAACGAGTAGAACGAGTAGAACGAGTAGAACGAGTAGAACGAGTAGAACGAGTAGAACGAGTAGAACGAGTAGAACGAGTAGAACGAGTAGAACGAGTAGAACGAGTAGAACGAGTAGAACGAGTAGAACGAGTAGAACGAGTAGAACGAGTAGAACGAGTAGAACGAGTAGAACGAGTAGAACGAGTAGAACGAGTAGAACGAGTAGAACGAGTAGAACGAGTAGAACGAGTAAAACGAGTAGAACGAGTAAAACGAGTAAAACGAGTAAAACGAGTAAAACGAATAAAACGAGTAAAACGAGTAAAACGGGTAAGCGAGTAAAACGAGTAAAACTAGTAGAACGAGTAGAACGAGTAGAACGAGTAGAACGAGTAGAACGAGTAGAACGAGTAGAACGAGTAGAACGAGTAGAACGAGTAGAACGAGTAGAACGAGTAGAACGAGTAGAACGAGTAGAACGAGTAGAACGAGTAGATCGAGTAGATCGAGTAGATCGAGTAGAACGAGTAGAACGAGTAGAACGAGTAGAACGAGTAAAACGAGTAAAACGAGTAAAACGAGTAAAACGAGTAAAACGAGTGAAACGAGTGAAACGAGCAAAACTAGTAAAACTAGTAAAACGAGTAAAACGAGTAAAACGAGTAGAACTAGTAGAACGAGTAGAACGAGTAGAACGAGTAGAACGAGTAGAACGAGTAGAACGAGTAGAACGAGTAGAACGAGTAGAACGAGTAGAACGAGTAGAACGAGTAGAACGAGTAGAACGAGTAGAACGAGTAGAACGAGTAGAACGAGTAGAACGAGTAGAACGAGTAGAACGAGTAGAACGAGTAAAACGAGTAGAACGAGTAAAACGAGTAAAACGAGTAAAACGAATAAAACGAGTAAAACGAGTAAAACGGGTAAGCGAGTAAAACGAGTAAAACTAGTAAAACGAGTAAAACGAGTAATACGAGTAAAACGAGTAAAACGAGTAACCCGAGTAAAACGGGTAAAACGAGTAAAACGAGTAAAACGAGTAAAACGAGAAAAACGAGTAAAACGAGTAAAACGAGTAAAATGAGCAAAACTAGTAAAACTAGTAAAACGAGTAAAACGAGCAAAACGAGCAAAACTAGTAAAACGAGCAAAACTAGTAAAACGAGCAAAACGAGTAAAATGAGCAAAACTAGTAAAACTAGTAAAACGAGTAAAACGAGCAAAACGAGCAAAACTAGTAAAACGAGTAAAACGAATAAAACGAGTAAAACGAGTAAAACGGGTAAGCGAGTAAAACGAGTAAAACTAGTAAAACGAGTAAAACGAGTAATACGAGTAAAACGAGTAAAACGAGTAACCCGAGTAAAACGGGTAAAACGAGTAAAACGAGTAAAACGAGTAAAACGAGTAAAACGAGTAAAACGAGTAAAACGAGTAAAACGAGTAAAACGAGTAAAACGAGTAAAATGAGCAAAACTAGTAAAACTAGTAAAACGAGTAAAACGAGCAAAACGAGCAAAACTAGTAAAACGAGCAAAACTAGTAAAACGAGCAAAACGAGTAAAACTAGTAAAACGAGTAAAACGAGTAAAACGAGTAAAACGAGTAAAACGAGTAAAACGAGTAAAACGAGTAGAACGAGTAAAACGAGTAGAACGAGTAGAACGAGTAGAACGAGTAGAACGAGTAGAACGAGTAGAACGAGTAGAACGAGTAAAACGAGTAAAACGAGTAAAACGAGTAAAACGAGTAAAACGAGTAAAACGAGTAAAACGAGTAAAACGAGTAAAACGAGCAAAACTAGTAAAACTAGTAAAACGAGAAAAACGAGTAGAACGAGTAGAACGAGTAGAACGAGTAGATCGAGTAGATCGAGTAGATCGAGTAGAACGAGTAGAACGAGTAGAACGAGTAGAACGAGTAGAACGAGTAGAACGAGTAGAACGAGTAGAACGAGTAGAACGAGTAGAACGAGTAGAACGAGTAGAACGAGTAGAACGAGTAGAACGAGTAGAACGAGTAGAACGAGTAGAACGAGTAGAACGAGTAGAACGAGTAGAACGAGTAGAACGAGTAGAACGAGTAGAACGAGTAGAACGAGTAGAACGAGTAAAACGGGTAAAACGAGTAAAACGAGTAAAACGAGTAAAACGAGTAAACGAGTAAAACGAGTAAAACGAGTAAAACGAGTAAAACGAGTAAAACGAGTAAAATGAGCAAAACTAGTAAAACTAGTAAAACGAGTAAAACGAGCAAAACGAGCAAAACTAGTAAAACGAGCAAAACTAGTAAAACGAGCAAAACGAGTAAAACTAGTAAAACGAGTAAAACGAGTAAAACGAGTAAAACGAGTAAAACGAGTAGAACGAGTAAAACGAGTAGAACGAGTAGAACGAGTAGAACGAGTAGAACGAGTAGAACGAGTAGAACGAGTAGAACGAGTAGAACGAGTAAAACGAGTAAAACGAGTAAAACGAGTAAAACGAGTAAAACGAGTAAAACGAGTAAAACTAGTAAAACGAGAAAAACGAGTAGAACGAGTAGAACGAGTAGAACGAGTAGAACGAGTAGATCGAGTAGATCGAGTAGATCGAGTAGAACGAGTAGAACGAGTAGAACGAGTAGAACGAGTAGAACGAGTAGAACGAGTAGAACGAGTAGAACGAGTAGAACGAGTAGAACGAGTAGAACGAGTAGAACGAGTAGAACGAGTAGAACGAGTAGAACGAGTAGAACGAGTAGAACGAGTAGAACGAGTAGAACGAGTAGAACGAGTAGAACGAGTAGAACGAGTAGAACGAGTAGAACGAGTAGAACGAGTAGAACGAGTAGAACGAGTAGAACGAGTAGAACGAGTAGAACGAGTAGAACGAGTAGAACGAGTAGAACGAGTAGAACGAGTAGAACGAGTAGAACGAGTAGAACGAGTAGATCGAGTAGAACGAGTAGAACGAGTAGAACGAGTAGAACGAGTAGAACGAGTAGAACGAGTAGAACGAGTAGAACGAGTAGAACGAGTAGAACGAGTAGAACGAGTAGAACGAGTAGAACGAGTAGAACGAGTAGAACGAGTAGATCGAGTAGAACGAGTAGAACGAGTAGAACGAGTAGAACGAGTAGAACGAGTAGAACGAGTAGAACGAGTAGAACGAGTAGAACGAGTAGAACGAGTAGAACGAGTAGAACGAGTAGAACGAGTAGAACGAGTAGAACGAGTAGAACGAGTAGATCGAGTAGAACGAGTAGATCGAGTAGAACGAGTAGATCGAGTAGAACGAGTAGATCGAGTAGAACGAGTAGAACGAGTAGAACGAGTAGAACGAGTAGAACGAGTAGAACGAGTAGAACGAGTAGAACGAGTAGAACGAGTAGAACGAGTAGAACGAGTAGAACGAGTAGAACGAGTAGAACGAGTAGAACGAGTAGAACGAGTAGAACGAGTAAAACGAGTAGAACGAGTAAAACGAGTAGAACGAGTAAAACGAGTAAAACGAGTAAAACGAATAAAACGAGTAAAACGAGTAAAACGGGTAAGCGAGTAAAACGAGTAAAACTAGTAGAACGAGTAGAACGAGTAGAACGAGTAGAACGAGTAGAACGAGTAGAACGAGTAGAACGAGTAGAACGAGTAGAACGAGTAGAACGAGTAGAACGAGTAGAACGAGTAGAACGAGTAGAACGAGTAGAACGAGTAGAACGAGTAGAACGAGTAGATCGAGTAGATCGAGTAGATCGAGTAGATCGAGTAGATCGAGTAGAACGAGTAGAACGAGTAGAACGAGTAGAACGAGTAGAACGAGTAGAACGAGTAGAACGAGTAGAACGAGTAGAACGAGTAGAACGAGTAGAACGAGTAGAACGAGTAGAACGAGTAGAACGAGTAGAACGAGTAGAACGAGTAGAACGAGTAGAACGAGTAGAACGAGTAAAACGAGTAAAACGAGTAAAACGAGTAAAACGAGTAAAACGAGCAAAACTAGTAAAACTAGTAAAACGAGTAAAACGAGTAAAACGAGTAAAACGAATAAAACGAGTAAAACGAGTAAAACGGGTAAGCGAGTAAAACGAGTAAAACTAGTAGAACGAGTAGAACGAGTAGAACGAGTAGAACGAGTAGAACGAGTAGAACGAGTAAAACGATTAGAACGAGTAAAACGAGTAGAACGAGTAAAACGAGTAGAACGAGTAGAACGAGTAGAACGGAGTAGATCGAGTAGATCGAGTAGATCGAGTAGAACGAGTAGAACGAGTAGAACGAGTAGAACGAGTAGAACGAGTAGAACGAGTAGAACGAGTAGAACGAGTAGAACGAGTAGAACGAATAGAACGAGTAGAACGAGTAGAACGAGTAGAACGAGTAGAACGAGTAGAACGAGTAGAACGAGTAGAACGAGTAGAACGAGTAGAACGAGTAGAACGAGTAGATCGAGTAGAACGAGTAGAACGAGTAGAACGAGTAGAACGAGTAGAACGAGTAGAACGAGTAGAACGAGTAGAACGAGTAGAACGAGTAGAACGAGTAGAACGAGTAAAACGAGTAGAACGAGTAAAACGAGTAAAACGAGTAAAACGAATAAAACGAGTAAAACGAGTAAAACGGGTAAGCGAGTAAAACGAGTAAAACTAGTAAAACGAGTAAAACGAGTAATACGAGTAACCCGAGTAAAACGAGTAACCCGAGTAAAACGGGTAAAACGAGTAAAACGAGTAAAACGAGTAAAACGAGTAAAACGAGTAAAACGAGTAAAACGAGTAAAACGAGTAAAATGAGCAAAACTAGTAAAACTAGTAAAACGAGTAAAACGAGCAAAACGAGCAAAACTAGTAAAACGAGCAAAACTAGTAAAACGAGCAAAACGAGTAAAACTAGTAAAACGAGTAAAACGAGTAAAACGAGTAAAACGAGTAAAACGAGTAAAACGAGTAGAACGAGTAGAACGAGTAGAACGAGTAGAACGAGTAGAACGAGTAAAACGAGTAAAACGAGTAAAACGAGTAAAACGAGTAAAACGAGTAAAACGAGTAAAACGAGCAAAACTAGTAAAACTAGTAAAACGAGTAAAACGAGTAGAACGAGTAGAACGAGTAGAACGAGTAGATCGAGTAGATCGAGTAGAACGAGTAGAACGAGTAGAACGAGTAGAACGAGTAGAACGAGTAGAACGAGTAGAACGAGTAGAACGAGTAGAACGAGTAGAACGAGTAGAACGAGTAGAACGAGTAGAACGAGTAGAACGAGTAGAACGAGTAGAACGAGTAGAACGAGTAGAACGAGTAGAACGAGTAGAACGAGTAGATCGAGTAGATCGAGTAGATCGAGTAGATCGAGTAGAACGAGTAGAACGAGTAGAACGAGTAGAACGAGTAGAACGAGTAGAACGAGTAAAACGAGTAAAACGAGTAAAACGAGTAAAACTAGTAAAACGAGTAAAACGAGTAAAACGAGTAAAACGAGTAAAACGAGTAGAACGAGTAGAACGAGTAGAACGAGTAGATCGAGTAGATCGAGTAGATCGAGTAGATCGAGTAGATCGAGTAGATCGAGTAGAACGAGTAGAACGAGTAGAACGAGTAGAACGAGTAGAACGAGTAGAACGAGTAGAACGAGTAGAACGAGTAGAACGAGTAGAACGAGTAGAACGAGTAGAACGAGTAGAACGAGTAGAACGAGTAGAACGAGTAGAACGAGTAGAACGAGTAGAACGAGTAGAACGAGTAGATCGAGTAGAACGAGTAGAACGAGTAGAACGAGTAGAACGAGTAGAACGAGTAGAACGAGTAGAACGAGTAGAACGAGTAGAACGAGTAGAACGAGTAGAACGAGTAGAACGAGTAGAACGAGTAGAACGAGTAGAACGAGTAGAACGAGTAGAACGAGTAGAACGAGTAGAACGAGTAGAACGAGTAGAACGAGTAGAACGAGTAGAACGAGTAGAACGAGTAGAACGAGTAGAACGAGTAAAACGAGTAGAACGAGTAAAACGAGTAAAACGAGTAAAACGAATAAAACGAGTAAAACGAGTAAAACGGGTAAGCGAGTAAAACGAGTAAAACTAGTAGAACGAGTAGAACGAGTAGAACGAGTAGAACGAGTAGAACGAGTAGAACGAGTAGAACGAGTAGAACGAGTAGAACGAGTAGAACGAGTAGAACGAGTAGAACGAGTAGAACGAGTAGAACGAGTAGAACGAGTAGAACGAGTAGAACGAGTAGAACGAGTAGAACGAGTAGAACGAGTAGAACGAGTAGAACGAGTAGAACGAGTAGAACGAGTAGAACGAGTAGATCGAGTAGATCGAGTAGATCGAGTAGAACGAGTAGAACGAGTAGAACGAGTAGAACGAGTAAAACGAGTAAAACGAGTAAAACGAGTAAAACGAGTAAAACGAGTGAAACGAGCAAAACTAGTAAAACTAGTAAAACGAGTAAAACGAGTAAAACGAGTAGAACGAGTAGAACGAGTAGAACGAGTAGAACGAGTAGAACGAGTAGAACGAGTAGAACGAGTAGAACGAGTAGAACGAGTAGAACGAGTAGAACGAGTAGAACGAGTAGAACGAGTAGAACGAGTAGAACGAGTAGAACGAGTAGAACGAGTAAAACGAGTAGAACGAGTAAAACGAGTAAAACGAGTAAAACGAATAAAACGAGTAAAACGAGTAAAACGGGTAAGCGAGTAAAACGAGTAAAACTAGTAAAACGAGTAAAACGAGTAATACGAGTAAAACGAGTAAAACGAGTAACCCGAGTAAAACGGGTAAAACGAGTAAAACGAGTAAAACGAGTAAAACGAGAAAAACGAGTAAAACGAGTAAAACGAGTAAAATGAGCAAAACTAGTAAAACTAGTAAAACGAGTAAAACGAGCAAAACGAGCAAAACTAGTAAAACGAGCAAAACTAGTAAAACGAGCAAAACGAGTAAAACTAGTAAAACGAGTAAAACGAGTAAAACGAGTAAAACGAGTAAAACGAGTAAAACGAGTAAAACGAGTAAAACGAGTAAAACGAGTAAAACGAGTAGAACGAGTAGAACGAGTAGAACGAGTAGAACGAGTAGAACGAGTAGAACGAGTAGAACGAGTAAAACGAGTAAAACGAGTAAAACGAGTAAAACGAGTAAAACGAGTAAAACGAGTAAAACGAGTAAAACGAGTAAAACGAGCAAAACTAGTAAAACTAGTAAAACGAGTAAAACGAGTAGAACGAGTAGAACGAGTAGAACGAGTAGATCGAGTAGATCGAGTAGATCGAGTAGAACGAGTAGAACGAGTAGAACGAGTAGAACGAGTAGAACGAGTAGAACGAGTAGAACGAGTAGAACGAGTAGAACGAGTAGAACGAGTAGAACGAGTAGAACGAGTAGAACGAGTAGAACGAGTAGAACGAGTAGAACGAGTAGAACGAGTAGAACGAGTAGAACGAGTAGAACGAGTAGAACGAGTAGAACGAGTAGAACGAGTAGAACGAGTAGAACGAGTAGAACGAGTAGAACGAGTAGAACGAGTAGAACGAGTAGAACGAGTAGAACGAGTAGAACGAGTAGAACGAGTAGAACGAGTAGAACGAGTAGAACGAGTAGAACGAGTAAAACGAGTAAAACGAGTAAAACGAATAAAACGAGTAAAACGAGTAAAACGGGTAAGCGAGTAAAACGAGTAAAACTAGTAAAACGAGTAAAACGAGTAATACGAGTAAAACGAGTAAAACGAGTAACCCGAGTAAAACGGGTAAAACGAGTAAAACGAGTAAAACGAGTAAAACGAGTAAAACGAGTAAAACGAGTAAAATGAGCAAAACTAGTAAAACTAGTAAAACGAGTAAAACGAGCAAAACGAGCAAAACTAGTAAAACGAGCAAAACTAGTAAAACGAGCAAAACGAGTAAAACTAGTAAAACGAGTAAAACGAGTAAAACGAGTAAAACGAGTAAAACGAGTAAAACGAGTAAAACGAGTAAAACGAGTAAAACGAGTAAAACGAGTAGAACGAGTAGAACGAGTAGAACGAGTAGAACGAGTAGAACGAGTAGAACGAGTAGAACGAGTAAAACGAGTAAAACGAGTAAAACGAGTAAAACGAGTAAAACGAGTAAAACGAGTAAAACGAGTAAAGCGAGTAAAACGAGTAAAACGAGCAAAACTAGTAAAACTAGTAAAACGAGTAAAACGAGTAGAACGAGTAGAACGAGTAGAACGAGTAGATCGAGTAGATCGAGTAGATCGAGTAGAACGAGTAGAACGAGTAGAACGAGTAGAACGAGTAGAACGAGTAGAACGAGTAGAACGAGTAGAACGAGTAGAACGAGTAGAACGAGTAGAACGAGTAAAACGAGTAAAACGAGTAAAACGAGTAAAACGAGTAAAACGAGTAAAACGAGTAAAACGAGTAAAACGAGCAAAACTAGTAAAACTAGTAAAACTAGTAAAACGAGTAAAACGAGTAGAACGAGTAGAACGAGTAGAACGAGTAGATCGAGTAGATCGAGTAGATCGAGTAGAACGAGCAGAACGAGCAGAACGAGTAGAACGAGTAGAACGAGTAGAACGAGTAGAACGAGTAGAACGAGTAGAACGAGTAGAACGAGTAGAACGAGTAGAACGAGTAGAACGAGTAGAACGAGTAGAACGAGGTAGAACGAGTAGAACGAGTAGAACGAGTAGAACGAGTAGAACGAGTAGAACGAGTAGAACGAGTAGAACGAGTAGAACGAGTAGAACGAGTAGAACGAGTAGAACGAGTAGAAAGTAGAACGAGTAGAAACGAGTAAAACGAGTAAAACGAGTAAAACGAATTAAAACGAGTAAAACGAGTAAAACGGGTAAGCGAGTAAAACGAGTAAAACTAGTAAAACGAGTAAAACGAGTAATACGAGTAAACGAGTAAAACGAGTAACCCGAGTAAAACGGGTTAAAACGAGTAAAACGAGTAAAACGAGTAAAACGAGTAAAACGAGTAAAATGAGCAAAACTAGTAAAACTAGTAAAACGAGTAAAACGAGCAAAACGAGCAAAACTAGTAAAACGAGCAAAACTAGTAAAACGAGCAAAACGAGTAGAACGAGTAGAACGAGTAGAACGAGTAGAACGAGTAGAACGAGTAGAACGAGTAGAACGAGTAGAACGAGTAGAACGAGTAGAACGAGTAGAACGAGTAGAACGAGTAGAACGAGTAGAACGAGTAGAACGAGTAGAACGAGTAGAACGAGTAGATCGAGTAGATCGAGTAGATCGAGTAGAACGAGTAGAACGAGTAGAACGAGTAGAACGAGTAGAACGAGTAGAACGAGTAGAACGAGTAGAACGAGTAAAACGAGTAAAACGAGTAAAACGAGTAAAACGAGTAAAACTAGTAAAACGAGTAAAACGAGTAAAACGAGTAAAACGAGTAAAACGAGTAGAACGAGTAGAACGAGTAGATCGAGTAGATCGAGTAGATCGAGTAGATCGAGTAGATCGAGTAGATCGAGTAGAACGAGTAGAACGAGTAGAACGAGTAGAACGAGTAGAACGAGTAGAACGAGTAGAACGAGTAGAACGAGTAAAACGAGTAGAACGAGTAGAACGAGTAGAACGAGTAGAACGAGTAGAACGAGTAGAACGAGTAGAACGAGTAGAACGAGTAGAACGAGTAGAACGAGTAGAACGAGTAGAACGAGTAGAACGAGTAGAACGAGTAGAACGAGTAGAACGAGTAGAACGAGTAGAACGAGTAGAACGAGTAGAACGAGTAGAACGAGTAGAACGAGTAGAACGAGTAGAACGAGTAGAACGAGTAGAACGAGTAGAACGAGTAGAACGAGTAGAACGAGTAGAACGAGTAGAACGAGTAGAACGAGTAGAACGAGTAGAACGAGTAGAACGAGTAAAACGATAGAACGAGTAAAACGAGTAAAACGAGTAAAACGAATAAAACGAGTAAAACGAGTAAAACGGGTAAGCGAGTAAAACGAGTAAAACTAGTAAAACGAGTAAAACGAGTAATACGAGTAAAACGAGTAAAACGAGTAACCCGAGTAAAACGGGTAAAACGAGTAAAAACGAGTAAAACGAGTAAAACGAGTAAAACGAGTAAAACGAGTAAAACGAGTAAAATGAGCAAAACTAGTAAAACTAGTAAAACGAGTAAAACGAGCAAAACGAGCAAAACTAGTAAAACGAGCAAAACAAGTAAAACGAGCAAAACGAGTAAAACTAGTAAAACGAGTAAAACGAGTAAAACGAGTAAAACGAGTAAAACGAGTAAAACGAGTAAAACGAGTAAAACGAGTAAAACGAGTAGAACGAGTAGAACGAGTAGAACGAGTAGAACGAGTAGAACGAGTAGAACGAGTAGAACGAGTAGAACGAGTAAAACGAGTAAAACGAGTAAAACGAGTAAAACGAGTAAAACGAGTAAAACGAGTAAAACGAGTAAAACGAGTAAAACGAGTAAAACGAGTAAAACGAGTAAAACGAGTAGAACGAGTAGAACGAGTAGATCGAGTAGATCGAGTAGATCGAGTAGATCGAGTAGATCGAGTAGATCGAGTAGAACGAGTAGAACGAGTAGAACGAGTAGAACGAGTAGAACGAGTAGAACGAGTAGAACGAGTAGAACGAGTAAAACGAGTAGAACGAGTAGAACGAGTAGAACGAGTAGAACGAGTAGAACGAGTAGAACGAGTAGAACGAGTAGAACGAGTAGAACGAGTAGAACGAGTAGAACGAGTAGAACGAGTAGAACGAGTAGAAACGAGTAGAACGAGTAGAACGAGTAGAACGAGTAGAACGAGTAGAACGAGTAGAACGAGTAGAACGAGTAGAACGAGTAGAACGAGTAGAACGAGTAGAACGAGTAGAACGAGTAGAACGAGTAGAACGAGTAGAACGAGTAGAACGAGTAGAACGAGTAGAACGAGTAGAACGAGTAGAACGAGTAGAACGAGTAGAACGAGTAGAACGAGTAGAACGAGTAGAACGAGTAGAACGAGTAAAACGAGTAGAACGAGTAAAACGAGTAAAACGAGTAAAACGAATAAAACGAGTAAAACGAGTAAAACGGGTAAGCGAGTAAAACGAGTAAAACTAGTAAAACGAGTAAAACGAGTAATACGAGTAAAACGAGTAAAACGAGTAACCCGAGTAAAACGGGTAAAACGAGTAAAACGAGTAAAACGAGTAAAACGAGTAAAACGAGTAAAACGAGTAAAACGAGTAAAATGAGCAAAACTAGTAAAACTAGTAAAACGAGTAAAACGAGCAAAACGAGCAAAACTAGTAAAACGAGCAAAACTAGTAAAACGAGCAAAACGAGTAAAACTAGTAAAACGAGTAAAACGAGTAAAACGAGTAAAACGAGTAAAACGAGTAAAACGAGTAAAACGAGTAAAACGAGTAAAACGAGTAGAACGAGTAGAACGAGTAGAACGAGTAGAACGAGTAGAACGAGTAGAACGAGTAGAACGAGTAGAACGAGTAGAACGAGTAAATCGAGTAAAACGAGTAAAACGAGTAAAACGAGTAAAACGAGTAAAACGAGTAAAACGAGTAAAACGAGTAAAACGAGCAAAACGAGCAAAACTAGTAAAACTAGTAAAACGAGTAAAACGAGTAGAACGAGTAGAACGAGTAGATCGAGTAGATCGAGTAGATCGAGTAGATCGAGTAGAACGAGTAGAACGAGTAGAACGAGTAGAACGAGTAGAACGAGCAAAACTAGTAAAACTAGTAAAACGAGTAAAACGAGCAAAACGAGCAAAACTAGTAAAACGAGCAAAACTAGTAAAACGAGCAAAACGAGTAAAACTAGTAAAACGAGTAAAACGAGTAAAACGAGTAAAACGAGTAAAACGAGTAAAACGAGTAAAACGAGTAAAACGAGTAAAACGAGTAGAACGAGTAGAACGAGTAGAACGAGTAGAACGAGTAGAACGAGTAGAACGAGTAGAACGAGTAGAACGAGTAGAACGAGTAGAACGAGTAGAACGAGTAGAACGAGTAGAACGAGTAGAACGAGTAGAACGAGTAGAACGAGTAGAACGAGTAGAACGAGTAGAACGAGTAGAACGAGTAGAACGAGTAGAACGAGTAGAACGAGTAGAACGAGTAGAACGAGTAGAACGAGTAGAACGAGTAGAACGAGTAGAACGAGTAGATCGAGTAGATCGAGTAGATCGAGTAGAACGAGTAGAACGAGTAGAACGAGTAGAACGAGTAGAACGAGTAGAACGAGTAGAACGAGTAAAACGAGTAAAACGAGTAAAACGAGTAAAACGAGTAAAACTAGTAAAACGAGTAAAACGAGTAAAACGAGTAGAACGAGTAGAACGAGTAGATCGAGTAGATCGAGTAGATCGAGTAGATCGAGTAGATCGAGTAGATCGAGTAGATCGAGTAGATCGAGTAGAACGAGTAGAACGAGTAGAACGAGTAGAACGAGTAGAACGAGTAGAACGAGTAGAACGAGTAGAACGAGTAGAACGAGTAGAAACGAGTAGAACGAGTAGAACGAGTAGAACGAGTAGAACGAGTAGAACGAGTAGAACGAGTAGAACGAGTAGAACGAGTAGAACGAGTAGAACGAGTAGAACGAGTAGAACGAGTAGAACGAGTAGAACGAGTAGAACGAGTAGAACGAGTAGAACGAGTAGAACGAGTAGAACGAGTAGAACGAGTAGAACGAGTAGAACGAGTAGAACGAGTAGAACGAGTAGAACGAGTAGAACGAGTAGAACGAGTAGAACGAGTAGAACGAGTAGAACGAGTAGAACGAGTAAAACGAGTAGAACGAGTAAAACGAGTAAAACGAGTAAAACGAATAAAACGAGTAAAACGAGTAAAACGGGTAAGCGAGTAAAACGAGTAAAACTAGTAAAACGAGTAAAACGAGTAATACGAGTAAAACGAGTAAAACGAGTAACCCGAGTAAAACGGGTAAAACGAGTAAAACGAGTAAAACGAGTAAAACGAGTAAAACGAGTAAAACGAGTAAAACGAGTAAAATGAGCAAAACTAGTAAAACTAGTAAAACGAGTAAAACGAGCAAAACGAGCAAAACTAGTAAAACGAGCAAAACTAGTAAAACGAGCAAAACGAGTAAAACTAGTAAAACGAGTAAAACGAGTAAAACGAGTAAAACGAGTAAAACGAGTAAAACGAGTAAAACGAGTAAAACGAGTAGAACGAGTAGAACGAGTAGAACGAGTAGAACGAGTAGAACGAGTAGAACGAGTAGAACGAGTAGAACGGAGTAAAACGAGTAAAACGAGTAAAACGAGTAAACGAGTAAAACGAGTAAAACGAGTAAAAC
>NW_027485221.1:0-47074 GCF_050908995.1 Andrena cerasifolii | reverse complement strand
ATATATTGGCCAAAATCTAGCGAAAATTTTCAGAATGCACAACATTGGGCTTTGTAACAGGAGAACATGCCGTCGAAAGAGATGGAACAAAGTAACGTCTCCGGAGAGCAAATCAAAGAGCGAGAAGTGGCGCAGATGTTTCGAGGCAGTGACTGTTTAACGAAGACACGCAGAATTTTCGAACGCCTCTTGAAAGGCCTGCGCCTCTGATTTGCAACTTTAAGGCGATGCCTTTGAAGCTGAAATTTAGTATACCTCTTTCCACTTCATGTTCTCCTGATATATTGGCCAAAATCTAGCGCAAATTTTCAGAATGCACAACATTGGGCTTTGTAACAGAAGAACATGTCGTCGAAAGAGATGGCACAAAGTAACGTCTCCGGAGAGCAAATCAAAGAGCGAGAAGTGGCGCAGATATTTCGAGACAGTGACTGTTTAACGAAGACACGCAGAATTTTCGAACGCCTCTTGAAAGGCCTGCGCCTCTGATTTGCAACTTTACGGCGATGCCTTTGAAGCTGAAATTTAGTATACCTCTTTCCACTTCATTTTCTCCTGATATATTGGCCAAAATCTAGCGAAAATTTTCAGAATGCACAGAATTGGGCTTTGTAACAGGAGAACATGTCGTCGAAAGTGATGGCACAAAGTAACGTCTCCGGAGAGCAAATCAAAGAGCGAGATGTGGCGCAGATGTTTGGAGACAGTTACTGATTAACGAAGAGACGCAGAATTTTCGAAAGCCTCTTGAAAGGCCTGCGCCTCTTAATTGCAACTTTAAGGCGATGCCTTTGAAGCTGAAATTTAGTATACCTCTTTCCACTTCATGTTCTCCTGATATATTGGCCAAAATCTAGCGAAAATTTTCAGAATGCACAACATTGGGCTTTGTAACAGGAGAACATGCCGTCGAAAGAGTTGGCACAAAGTAACGTCTCCGGAGAGCAAATCAAAGAGCGAGAAGTGGCGCAGATGTTTCCAGACAGTGACTGTTTAACGAAGACACGCAGAATTTTCGAACGCCTCTTGAAAGGCCTGCGCCTATGATTTGCAACTTTAAGGCGATGCCTTTGAAGCTGAAATTTAGTATACCTCTTTCCACTTCATGTTCTCCTGATATATTGGCCAAAATCTAGCGCAAATTTTCAGAATGCACAACATTGGGCTTTGTAACAGAAGAACATGTCGTCGAAAGAGATGGCACAAAGTAACGTCTCCGGAGAGCAAATCAAAGAGCGAGAAGTGGCGCAGATATTTCGAGACAGTGACTGTTTAACGAAGACACGCAGAATTTTCGAACGCCTCTTGAAAGGCCTGCGCCTCTGATTTGCAACTTTACGGCGATGCCTTTGAAGCTGAAATTTAGTATACCTCTTTCCACTTCATGTTCTCCTGATATATTGGCCAAAATCTGGCGAAAATTTCGAGAATACACAAAATTGAGCTTTGTAACAGGAGAACCTGCCGTCGAAAGAGGTGGAACAATGTAACGTCTCCGGACAGCAAATCAAAGAGCGAGAAGTGGCGCAGGTGTTTCGAGACATTGACTGTTTCACGAAGAGACGCAGAATTTTCGAAAGCCTCTTGAAAGGCCTGCGCCTCTTATTTGCAACTTTAAGGCGATGCCTTTGAAGCTGAAATTTAGTATACCTCTTTTGACTTCATATTCTCCTGATATATTGGCGAAAATCTGGCGAAAATTTTCAGAATGCACAACATTGGGCTTTGTAACAGGAGAACATGCCGTCGAAAGGGATGGCACAAAGTAATGTCTCCGGAGAGCAAATCAAAGAGCGAGAAGTGGCGCAGGTGTTTCGAGACATTGACTGTTTCACGAAGAGACGCAGAATTTTCGAAAGCCTCTTGAAAGGCCTGCGCCTCTTATTTGCAAGTTTAAGGCGATGCCTTTGAAGCTGAAATTTAGTATACCTCTTTCCACTTCATGTTCTCCTGATTTATTGGCCAAAATCTGGCGAAAATTTTCAGAATGCACAAAATTGGGCTTTGTAACAGGAGAACATACCGTCGAAAGAGATGGCACAAAGTAACGTCTCCGGAGAGCAAATCAAAGAGCGAGAAGTGGCGCAGATGTTTCGAGACAGTGACTGTTTAACGAAGACACGCAGAATTTTCGAACGCCTCTTGAAAGGCCTGCGCCTCTTATTTGCAACTTTAAGGCGATGCCTTTGAAGCTGAAATTTAGTATACCTCTTTCCACTTCATGTTCTCCTGATTTATTGGCCAAAATCTGGCGAAAATTTTCAGAATGCACAGAATTGGGCCTTGGAACAGGAGAACATGCCGTCGAAAGAGATGGCACAAAGTAACGCTCCGGAGAGCAAATCAAAGAGCGAGATGTGGCGCAGATGTTTCGAGACAGTGACTGATTAACGAAGAGACGCAGAATTTTCGAAAGCCTCTTGAAAGGCCTGCGCTTCTTAATTGCAACTTTAAGGCGATGCCTTTGAAGCTGAAATTTAGTATACCTCTTTCCACTTCATGTTCTCCTGATATATTGGCCAAAATCTAGCGAAAATTTTCAGAATGCACAACATTGGGCTTTGTAACAGGAGAACATGCCGTCGAAACAGATGGCACAAAGTAACGTCTCCGGAGGGCAAATCAAAGAGCGAGAAGTGGCGCAGGTGTTTCGAGACAGTGACTGTTTAACGAAGAGACGCAGAATTTTCGAACGCCTCTTGAATGGCCTGCGCCTCTGATTTGATACTTTTTAGCGATGCCTTTGAAGCTGAAATTTAGTATACCTCTTTTCCACTTCATGTTCTCCTGATATATTGGCCAAAATCTGGCGAAAATTTTCAGAATGCACAAAATTGGGCTTTGTAACAGGAGAACATGCCGTCGAAAGAGATGGCACAAAGTAACGTCTCCGGACAGCAAACGAAAGAGCGAGAAGTGGCGCAGGTGTTTCGAGACAGTGACTGTTTCACGAAGAGACGCAGAATTTTCGAAAGCCTCTTGAAAGGCCTGCGCCTCTTAATTGCGACTTTAAGGCGATGCCTTTGAAGCTGAAATTTAGTATACCTCTTTCCACTTCATGTTCTCCTGATATATTGGCCAAAATCTAGCGAAAATTTTCAGAATGCACAAAATTGGGCTTTGTAACAGGAGAACATGCCGTCGAAAGAGATGGCACAAAGTAACGTCTCCGAGCGCAAATCAAAGAGCGAGAAGTGGCGCAGGTGTTTCGAGACAGTGACTGTTTAACGAAGAGACGCAGAATTTTCGAACGCCTCATGAAAGGCCTGCGCCTCTTAATTGCAAGTTTAAGGCATGCCTTTGAAGCTGAAATTTAGTATACCTCTCTTGACTTCATGTTCTCCTGATATATTGGCCAAAATCTGGCGAAAATTTTCAGAATGCACAAAATTGGGCTTTGTAACAGGAGAACATGCCGTCGAAAGAGATGGCACAAAGTAACGTTTCCGGACAGCAAACGAAAGAGCGAGAAGTGGCGCAGGTGTTTCGAGACAGTGACTGTTTCACGAAGAGACGCAGAATTTTCGAAATCCACTTGAAAGGCCTGCGTCTCTTAATTGCGACTTTAAGGCGATGCCTTTGAAGCTGAAATTTAGTATACCTCTTTCCACTTCATGTTCTCCTGATATATTGGCCAAAATCTGGCGAAAATTTTCAGAATGCACAGAATTGGGCTTTGTAACAGGAGAACATGCCGTCGAAAGAGATTGCACAAAGTAACGTCTCCAGAGGGCAAATCAATGAGCGAGAAGTGGCGCAGGTGTTTCGAGACAGTGACTGATTAACGAAGAGACGCAGAATTTTCGAACGCCTCTTGAAAGGCCTGCGCCTATTATTTGCAACTTTAAGGCGATGCCTTTGAAGCTGAAATTTAGTATACCTGTTTCCACTTCATTTTCTCCTGATATATTGGCCAAAATCTGGCGAAAATTTCGAGAATACACAAAATTGAGCTTTGTAACAGGAGAACCTGCCGTCGAAAGAGGTGGAACAATGTAACGTCTCCGGACAGCAAACGAAAGAGCGAGAAGTGGCGCAGGTGTTTCGAGACAGTGTCTGTTTCACGAAGAGACGCAGAATTTTCGAAAGCCTCTTGAAAGGCCTGCGCTTCTTAATTGCAACTTTAAGGCGATGCCTTTGAAGCTGAAATTTAGTATACCTCTTTCCACTTCATGTTCTCCTGATATATTGGCCAAAATCTAGCGAAAATTTTCAGAATGCACAACATTGGGCTTTGTAACAGGAGAACATGCTGTCGAAAGAGATGGCACAAAGTAACGTCTCCGGAGGGCAAATCAAAGAGCGAGAAGTGGCGCAGATATTTCGAGACAGTGACTGTTTCACGAAGAGACGCATAATTTTCGAAAGCCTCTTGAAAGACCTGCGCCTCTTAATTGCAACTTTAAGGCGATGCCCTTGAAGCTGAAATTTAGTATACCTCTTTCCACTTCATGTTCGCCTGATATATTGGCCAAAATCTGGCAAAAATTTTCAGAATGCACAGAATTGGGCTTTGTAACAGGAGAACATGCCGTCGAAAGAGATGGCACAAAGTAACGTCTCCGGAGGGCAAATCAATGAGCGAGAAGTGGCGCAGATGTTTCGAGACAGGGACTGTTTAACGAAGAGTCGCACAATTTTCGACCGCCTCTTGAAAGGCCTGCGCCTCTGATTTGATACTTTTAAGCGATGCCTTTGAAGCTGAAATTTAGTATACCTCTTTCCACTTCATGTTTTCCTGATATATTGGCCAAAATCTAGCGAAAATTTTCAGAATGCACAGAATTGGGCTTTGTAACATGAGAACATGCCGTCGAAAGTGATGGCACAAAGTAACGTCTCCGGAGAGCAAATCAAAGAGCGAGATGTGGCGCAGATGTTTCGAGACAGTTACTGATTAACGAAGAGACGCAGAATTTTCGAAAGCCTTTTGAAAGGCCTGCGCCTCTTAATTGCAACTTTAAGGCGATGCATTTGAAGCTGAAATTTAGTATACCTCTTTCCACTTCATGTTCTCCTGATATATTGGCCAAAATCTAGCGAAAATTTTCAGAATGCACAACATTGGGCTTTGTAACAGGAGAACATGCCGTCGAAAGAGATGGCACAAAGTAACGTCTCCGGAGAGCAAATCAAAGAGCGAGAAGTGGCGCAGATGTTTCGAGGCAGTGACTGTTTAACGAAGACACGCAGAATTTTCGAACGCCTCTTGAAAGGCCTGCGCCTCTGATTTGCAACTTTAAGGCGATGCCTTTGAAGCTGAAATTTAGTATACCTCTTTCCACTTCATGTTCTCCTGATATATTGGCCAAAATCTAGCGCAAATTTTCAGAATGCACAACATTGGGCTTTGTAACAGAAGAACATGTCGTCGAAAGAGATGGCACAAAGTAACGTCTCCGGAGAGCAAATCAAAGAGCGAGAAGTGGCGCAGATATTTCGAGACAGTGACTGTTTAACGAAGACACGCAGAATTTTCGAACGCCTCTTGAAAGGCCTGCGCCTCTGATTTGCAACTTTACGGCGATGCCTTTGAAGCTGAAATTTAGTATACCTCTTTCCACTTCATTTTCTCCTGATATATTGGCCAAAATCTGGCAAAAATTTTCAGAATGCACAGAATTGGGCTTTGTAACAGGAGAACATGCCGTCGAAAGAGATGGCACAAAGTAACGTCTCTGGAGAGCAAATCAAAGAGCGAGAAGTGGCGCAGATATTTCGAGACAGTGACTGTTTAACGAAGACACGCAGAATTTTCGAACGCCTCTTGGAAGGCCTGCGCCTCTGATTTGCAACTTTAAGGCGATGCCTTTGAAGCTGAAATTTAGTATACCTCTTTCCACTTCATGTTTTCCTGATATATTGGCCAAAATCTAGCGAAAATTTTCAGAATGCACAGAATTGGGCTTTGTAACAGGAGAACATGTCGTCGAAAGTGATGGCACAAAGTAACGTCTCCGGAGAGCAAATCAAAGAGCGAGATGTGGCGCAGATGTTTGGAGACAGTTACTGATTAACGAAGAGACGCAGAATTTTCGAAAGCCTCTTGAAAGGCCTGCGCCTCTTAATTGCAACTTTAAGGCGATGCCTTTGAAGCTGAAATTTAGTATACCTCTTTCCACTTCATGTTCTCCTGATATATTGGCCAAAATCTAGCGAAAATTTTCAGAATGCACAACATTGGGCTTTGTAACAGGAGAACATGCCGTGGAAAGAGTTGGCACAAAGTAACGTCTCCGGAGAGCAAATCAAAGAGCGAGAAGTGGCGCAGATGTTTCCAGACAGTGACTGTTTAACGAAGACACGCAGAATTTTCGAACGCCTCTTGAAAGGCCTGCGCCTATGATTTGCAACTTTAAGGCGATGCCTTTGAAGCTGAAATTTAGTATACCTCTTTCCACTTCATGTTCTCCTGATATATTGGCCAGAATCTAGCGCAAATTTTCAGAATGCACAACATTGGGCTTTGTAACAGAAGAACATGTCGTCGAAAGAGATGGCACAAAGTAACGTCTCCGGAGAGCAAATCAAAGAGCGAGAAGTGGCGCAGATATTTCGAGACAGTGACTGTTTAACGAAGACACGCAGAATTTTCGAACGCCTCTTGAAAGGCCTGCGCCTCTGATTTGCAACTTTACGGCGATGCCTTTGAAGCTGAAATTTAGTATACCTCTTTCCACTTCATGTTCTCCTGATATATTGGCCAAAATCTGGCGAAAATTTCGAGAATACACAAAATTGAGCTTTGTAACAGGAGAACCTGCCGTCGAAAGAGGTGGAACAATGTAACGTCTCCGGACAGCAAATCAAAGAGCGAGAAGTGGCGCAGGTGTTTCGAGACATTGACTGTTTCACGAAGAGACGCAGAATTTTCGAAAGCCTCTTGAAAGGCCTGCGCCTCTTATTTGCAACTTTAAGGCGATGCCTTTGAAGCTGAAATTTAGTATACCTCTTTTGACTTCATATTCTCCTGATATATTGGCCAAAATCTGGCGAAAATTTTCAGAATGCACAACATTGGGCTTTGTAACAGGAGAACATGCCGTCGAAAGGGATGGCACAAAGTAATGTCTCCGGAGAGCAAATCAAAGAGCGAGAAGTGGCGCAGGTGTTTCGAGACATTGACTGTTTCACGAAGAGACGCAGAATTTTCGAAAGCCTCTTGAAAGGCCTGCGCCTCTTATTTGCAAGTTTAAGGCGATGCCTTTGAAGCTGAAATTTAGTATACCTCTTTCCACTTCATGTTCTCCTGATTTATTGGCCAAAATCTGGCGAAAATTTTCAGAATGCACAAAATTGGGCTTTGTAACAGGAGAACATACCGTCGAAAGAGATGGCACAAAGTAACGTCTCCGGAGAGCAAATCAAAGAGCGAGAAGTGGCGCAGATGTTTCGAGACAGTGACTGTTTAACGAAGACACGCAGAATTTTCGAACGCCTCTTGAAAGGCCTGCGCCTCTTATTTGCAACTTTAAGGCGATGCCTTTGAAGCTGAAATTTAGTATACCTCTTTCCACTTCATGTTCTCCTGATTTATTGGCCAAAATCTGGCGAAAATTTTCAGAATGCACAGAATTGGGCCTTGGAACAGGAGAACATGCCGTCGAAAGAGATGGCACAAAGTAACGCTCCGGAGAGCAAATCAAAGAGCGAGATGTGGCGCAGATGTTTCGAGACAGTGACTGATTAACGAAGAGACGCAGAATTTTCGAAAGCCTCTTGAATGGCCTGCGCCTCTGATTTGATACTTTTTAGCGATGCCTTTGAAGCTGAAATTTAGTATACCTCTTTCCACTTCATGTTCTCCTGATATATTGGCCAAAATCTGGCGAAAATTTTCAGAATGCACAAAATTGGGCTTTGTAACAGGAGAACATGCCGTCGAAAGAGATGGCACAAAGTAACGTCTCCGGACAGCAAACGAAAGAGCGAGAAGTGGCGCAGGTGTTTCGAGACAGTGACTGTTTCACGAAGAGACGCAGAATTTTCGAAAGCCTCTTGAAAGGCCTGCGCCTCTTAATTGCGACTTTAAGGCGATGCCTTTGAAGCTGAAATTTAGTATACCTCTTTCCACTTCATGTTCTCCTGATATATTGGCCAAAATCTAGCGAAAATTTTCAGAATGCACAAAATTGGGCTTTGTAACAGGAGAACATGCCGTCGAAAGAGATGGCACAAAGTAACGTCTCCGGAGCGCAAATCAAAGAGCGAGAAGTGGCGCAGGTGTTTCGAGACAGTGACTGTTTAACGAAGAGACGCAGAATTTTCGAACGCCTCATGAAAGGCCTGCGCCTCTTAATTGCAAGTTTAAGGCATGCCTTTGAAGCTGAAATTTAGTATACCTCTTTTGACTTCATGTTCTCCTGATATATTGGCCAAAATCTGGCGAAAATTTTCAGAATGCACAAAATTGGGCTTTGTAACAGGAGAACATGCCGTCGAAAGAGATGGCACAAAGTAACGTTTCCGGACAGCAAACGAAAGAGCGAGAAGTGGCGCAGGTGTTTCGAGACAGTGACTGTTTCACGAAGAGACGCAGAATTTTCGAAATCCACTTGAAAGGCCTGCGTCTCTTAATTGCGACTTTAAGGCGATGCCTTTGAAGCTGAAATTTAGTATACCTCTTTCCACTTCATGTTCTCCTGATATATTGGCCAAAATCTGGCGAAAATTTTCAGAATGCACAGAATTGGGCTTTGTAACAGGAGAACATGCCGTCGAAAGAGATGGCACAAAGTAACGTCTCCGGAGGGCAAATCAATGAGCGAGAAGTGGCGCAGATGTTTCGAGACAGTGACTGTTTAACGAAGGGTCGCACAATTTTCGAACGCCTCTTGAAACGCCTGCGCCTCTTATTTGCAACTTTAAGGCGATGCCTTTGAAGCTGAAATTTAGTATACCTCTTTTGACTTCATGTTCTCCTGATATATTGGCCAAAATCTGGCGAAAATTTTCAGAATGCACAAAATTGGGCTTTGTAACAGGAGAACATGCCGTCGAAAGAGATGGCACAAAGTAACGTCTCCGAACAGAAAACGAAAGAGCGAGAAGTGGCGCAGGTGTTTCGAGACAGTGACTGTTTCACGAAGAGACGCAGAATTTTCGAAAGCCTCTTGAAAGGCCTGCGCCTCTTAATTGCGACTTTAAGGCGATGCCTTTGAAGCTGTAATTTAGTATACCTCTTTCCACTTCATGTTCTCCTGATATATTGGCCAAAATCTAGCGAAAATTTTCAGAATGCACAAAATTGGGCTTTGTAACAGGAGAACATGCCGTCGAAAGAGATGGCACAAAGTAACGTCTCCGGAGAGCAAATCAAAGAGCGAGAAGTGGCGCAGGTGTTTCGAGACAGTGACTGATTAACGAAGAGACGCAGAATTTTCGAACGCCTCTTGAAAGGCCTGCGCCTATTATTTGCAACTTTAAGGCGATGCCTTTGAAGCTGAAATTTAGTATACCTGTTTCCACTTCATTTTCTCCTGATATATTGGCCAAAATCTGGCGAAAATTTCGAGAATACACAAAATTGAGCTTTGTAACAGGAGAACCTGCCGTCGAAAGAGGTGGAACAATGTAACGTCTCCGGACAGCAAACGAAAGAGCGAGAAGTGGCGCAGGTGTTTCGAGACAGTGTCTGTTTCACGAAGAGACGCAGAATTTTCGAAAGCCTCTTGAAAGGCCTGCGCTTCTTAATTGCAACTTTAAGGCGATGCCTTTGAAGCTGAAATTTAGTATACCTCTTTCCACTTCATGTTCTCCTGATATATTGGCCAAAATCTAGCGAAAATTTTCAGAATGCACAACATTGGGCTTTGTAACAGGAGAACATGCTGTCGAAAGAGATGGCACAAAGTAACGTCTCCGGAGGGCAAATCAAAGAGCGAGAAGTGGCGCAGGTGTTTCGAGACATTGACTGTTTCACGAAGAGACGCAGAATTTTCGAAAGCCTCTTGAAAGGCCTGCGCCTCTTATTTGCAACTTTAAGGCGATGCCTTTGAAGCTGAAATTTAGTATACCTCTTTTGACTTCATGTTCTCCTGATATATTGGCCAAAATCTGGCGAAAATTTTCAGAATGCACAAAATTGGGCTTTGTAACAGGAGAACATGCCGTCGAAAGAGATGGCACAAAGTAACGTTTCCGGACAGCAAACGAAAGAGCGAGAAGTGGCGCAGGTGTTTCGAGACAGTGACTGTTTCACGAAGAGACGCAGAATTTTCGAAATCCACTTGAAAGGCCTGCGTCTCTTAATTGCGACTTTTTAGCGATGCCTTTGAAGCTGAAATTTAGTATACCTGTTTCCATTTCATGTTCTCCTGATATATTGGCCAAAATCTAGCGAAAATTTTCAGAATGCACAAAATTGGGCTTTGTAACAGGAGAACATGCCATCGAAAGGGATGGCACAATGTAACGTCTCCGGAGAGCAAATCAAAGAGCGAGAACTGGCGCAGGTGTTTCGAGACAGTGACTGTTTAACGAAGAGTCGCACAATTTTCGAACGCCTCTTGAAAGGCCTGCGCCTCTGATTTGATACTTTTTAGCGATGCCTTTGAAGCTGAAATTTAGTATACCTCTTTCCACTTCATGTTCTCCTGATATATTGGCCAAAATCTAGCGAAAATTTTCAGAATGCACAACATTGGGCTTTGTAACAGGAGAACATGCCGTCGAAAGGGATGGCACAAAGTAATGTCTCCGGAGAGCAAATCAAAGAGCGAGAAGTGGCGCAGGTGTTTCGAGACATTGACTGTTTCACGAAGAGACGCAGAATTTTCGAAAGCCTCTTGAAAGGCCTGCGCCTCTTATTTGCAAGTTTAAGGCGATGCCTTTGAAGCTGAAATTTAGTATACCTCTTTCCACTTCATGTTCTCCTGATTTATTGGCCAAAATCTGGCGAAAATTTTCAGAATGCACAAAATTGGGCTTTGTAACAGGAGAACATACCGTCGAAAGAGATGGCACAAAGTAACGTCTCCGGAGAGCAAATCAAAGAGCGAGAAGTGGCGCAGATGTTTCGAGAGAGTGACTGTTTAACGAAGACACGCAGAATTTTCGAACGCCTCTTGAAAGGCCTGCGCCTCTTATTTGCAACTTTAAGGCGATGCCTTTGAAGCTGAAATTTAGTATACCTCTTTCCACTTCATGTTCTCCTGATTTATTGGCCAAAATCTGGCGAAAATTTTCAGAATGCACAGAATTGGGCCTTGGAACAGGAGAACATGCCGTCGAAAGAGATGGCACAAAGTAACGCTCCGGAGAGCAAATCAAAGAGCGAGATGTGGCGCAGATGTTTCGAGACAGTGACTGAATAACGAAGAGACGCAGAATTTTCGAAAGCCTCTTGAAAGGCCTGCGCTTCTTAATTGCAACTTTAAGGCGATGCCTTTGAAGCTGAAATTTAGTATACCTCTTTCCACTTCATGTTCTCCTGATATATTGGCCAAAATCTAGCGAAAATTTTCAGAATGCACAACATTGGGCTTTGTAACAGGAGAACATGCCGTCGAAACAGATGGCACAAAGTAACGTCTCCGGAGGGCAAATCAAAGAGCGAGAAGTGGCGCAGGTGTTTCGAGACAGTGACTGTTTAACGAAGAGACGCAGAATTTTCGAAAGCCTCTTGAAAGGCCTGCGCCTCTTATTTGCAACTTTAAGGCGATGCCTTTGAAGCTGAAATTTAGTATACCTCTTTTGACTTCATGTTCTCCTGATATATTGGCCAAAATCTGGCGAAAATTTTCAGAATGCACAAAATTGGGCTTTGTAACAGGAGAACATGCCGTCGAAAGAGATGGCACAAAGTAACGTTTCCGGACAGCAAACGAAAGAGCGAGAAGTGGCGCAGGTGTTTCGAGACAGTGACTGTTTCACGAAGAGACGCAGAATTTTCGAAATCCACTTGAAAGGCCTGCGTCTCTTAATTGCGACTTTTTAGCGATGCCTTTGAAGCTGAAATTTAGTATACCTGTTTCCATTTCCATGTTCTCCTGATATATTGGCCAAAATCTAGCGAAAATTTTCAGAATGCACAAAATTGGGCTTTGTAACAGGAGAACATACCGTCGAAAGAGATGGCACAAAGTAACGTCTCCGGAGAGCAAATCAAAGAGCGAGAAGTGGCGCAGATGTTTCGAGACAGTGACTGTTTAACGAAGAGTCGCACAATTTTCGAACGCCTCTTGAAAGGCCTGCGCCTCTGATTTGATACTTTTTAGCGATGCCTTTGAAGCTGAAATTTAGTATACCTCTTTCCACTTCATGTTCTCCTGATATATTGGCCAAAATCTAGCGAAAATTTTCAGAATGCACAACATTGGGCTTTGTAACAGGAGAACATGCCGTCGAAAGGGATGGCACAAAGTAATGTCTCCGGAGAGCAAATCAAAGAGCGAGAAGTGGCGCAGGTGTTTCGAGACATTGACTGTTTCACGAAGAGACGCAGAATTTTCGAAATCCACTTGAAAGGCCTGCGTCTCTTAATTGCGACTTTTTAGCGATGCCTTTGAAGCTGAAATTTAGTATACCTGTTTCCATTTCATGTTCTCCTGATTTATTGGCCAAAATCTGGCGAAAATTTTCAGAATGCACAAAATTGGGCTTTGTAACAGGAGAACATACCGTCGAAAGAGATGGCACAAAGTAACGTCTCCGGAGAGCAAATCAAAGAGCGAGAAGTGGCGCAGATGTTTCGAGAGAGTGACTGTTTAACGAAGACACGCAGAATTTTCGAACGCCTCTTGAAAGGCCTGCGCCTCTTATTTGCAACTTTAAGGCGATGCCTTTGAAGCTGAAATTTAGTATACCTCTTTCCACTTCATGTTCTCCTGATTTATTGGCCAAAATCTGGCGAAAATTTTCAGAATGCACAGAATTGGGCCTTGGAACAGGAGAACATGCCGTCGAAAGAGATGGCACAAAGTAACGCTCCGGAGAGCAAATCAAAGAGCGAGATGTGGCGCAGATGTTTCGAGACAGTGACTGAATAACGAAGAGACGCAGAATTTTCGAAAGCCTCTTGAAAGGCCTGCGCTTCTTAATTGCAACTTTAAGGCGATGCCTTTGAAGCTGAAATTTAGTATACCTCTTTCCACTGCATGTTCTCCTGATATATTGGCCAAAATCTAGCGAAAATTTTCAGAATGCACAACATTGGGCTTTGTAACAGGAGAACATGCCGTCGAAACAGATGGCACAAAGTAACGTCTCCGGAGGGCAAATCAAAGAGCGAGAAGTGGCGCAGGTGTTTCGAGACAGTGACTGTTTAACGAAGAGACGCAGAATTTTCGAACGCCTCTTGAATGGCCTGCGCCACTGATTTGATACTTTTTAGCGATGCCTTTGAAGCTGAAATTTAGTATACCTCTTTCCACTTCATGTTCTCCTGATATATTGGCCAAAATCTGGCGAAAATTTTCAGAATGCACAAAATTGGGCTTTGTAACAGGAGAACATGCCGTCGAAAGAGATGGCACAAAGTAACGTCTCCGGACAGCAAACGAAAGAGCGAGAAGTGGCGCAGGTGTTTCGAGACAGTGACTGTTTCACGAAGAGACGCAGAATTTTCGAAAGCCTCTTGAAAGGCCTGCGCCTCTTAATTGCGACTTTAAGGCGATGCCTTTGAAGCTGAAATTTAGTATACCTCTTTCCACTTCATGTTCTCCTGATATATTGGCCAAAATCTAGCGAAAATTTTCAGAATGCACAAAATTGGGCTTTGTAACAGGAGAACATGCCGTCGAAAGAGATGGCACAAAGTAACGTCTCCGGAGCGCAAATCAAAGAGCGAGAAGTGGCGCAGGTGTTTCGAGACAGTGACTGTTTAACGAAGAGACGCAGAATTTTCGAACGCCTCATGAAAGGCCTGCGCCTCTTAATTGCAAGTTTAAGGCATGCCTTTGAAGCTGAAATTTAGTATACCTCTTTTGACTTCATGTTCTCCTGATATATTGGCCAAAATCTGGCGAAAATTTTCAGAATGCACAAAATTGGGCTTTGTAACAGGAGAACATGCCGTCGAAAGAGATGGCACAAAGTAACGTTTCCGGACAGCAAACGAAAGAGCGAGAAGTGGCGCAGGTGTTTCGAGACAGTGACTGTTTCACGAAGAGACGCAGAATTTTCGAAATCCACTTGAAAGGCCTGCGTCTCTTAATTGCGACTTTAAGGCGATGCCTTTGAAGCTGAAATTTAGTATACCTCTTTCCACTTCATGTTCTCCTGATATATTGGCCAAAATCTGGCGAAAATTTTCAGAATGCACAGAATTGGGCTTTGTAACAGGAGAACATGCCGTCGAAAGAGATTGCACAAAGTAACGTCTCCGGAGGGCAAATCAATGAGCGAGAAGTGGCGCAGATGTTTCGAGACAGTGACTGTTTAACGAAGGGTCGCACAATTTTCGAACGCCTCTTGAAACGCCTGCGCCTCTTATTTGCAACTTTAAGGCGATGCCTTTGAAGCTGAAATTTAGTATACCTCTTTTGACTTCATGTTCTCCTGATATATTGGCCAAAATCTGGCGATAATTTTCAGAATGCACAAAATTGGGCTTTGTAACAGGAGAACATGCCGTCGAAAGAGATGGCACAATGTAACGTCTCCGGACAGAAAACGAAAGAGCGAGAAGTGGCGCAGGTGTTTCGAGACAGTGACTGTTTCACGAAGAGACGCAGAATTTTCGAAAGCCTCTTGAAAGGCCTGCGCCTCTTAATTGCAAGTTTAAGGCGATGCCTTTGAAGCTGAAATTTAGTATACCTCTTTCCACTTCATGTTCTCCTGATTTATTGGCCAAAATCTGGCGAAAATTTTCAGAATGCACAAAATTGGGCTTTGTAACAGGAGAACATACCGTCGAAAGAGATGGCACAATGTAACGTCTCCGGAGAGCAAATCAAAGAGCGAGAAGTGGCGCAGATGTTTCGAGAGAGTGACTGTTTAACGAAGACACGCAGAATTTTCGAACGCCTCTTGAAAGGCCTGCGCCTCTTATTTGCAACTTTAAGGCGATGCCTTTGAAGCTGAAATTTAGTATACCTCTTTCCACTTCATGTTCTCCTGATATATTGGCCAAAATCTAGCGAAAATTTTCAGAATGCACAACATTGGGCTTTGTAACAGGAGAACATGCCGTCGAAAGAGATGGCACAAAGTAACGTTTCCGGACAGCAAACGAAAGAGCGAGAAGTGGCGCAGGTGTTTCGAGACAGTGACTGTTTCACGAAGAGACGCAGAATTTTCGAAATCCACTTGAAAGGCCTGCGTCTCTTAATTGCGACTTTTTAGCGATGCCTTTGAAGCTGAAATTTAGTATACCTGTTTCCATTTCATGTTCTCCTGATATATTGGCCAAAATCTAGCGAAAATTTTCAGAATGCACAAAATTGGGCTTTGTAACAGGAGAACATGCCATCGAAAGGGATGGCACAATGTAACGTCTCCGGAGAGCAAATCAAAGAGCGAGAACTGGCGCAGGTGTTTCGAGACAGTGACTGTTTAACGAAGAGTCGCACAATTTTCGAACGCCTCTTGAAAGGCCGGCGCCTCTGATTTGATACTTTTTAGCGATGCCTTTGAAGCTGAAATTTAGTATACCTCTTTCCACTTCATGTTCTCCTGATATATTGGCCAAAATCTAGCGAAAATTTTCAGAATGCACAACATTGGGCTTTGTAACAGGAGAACATGCCGTCGAAAGGGATGGCACAAAGTAATGTCTCCGGAGAGCAAATCAAAGAGCGAGAAGTGGCGCAGGTGTTTCGAGACATTGACTGTTTCACGAAGAGACGCAGAATTTTCGAAAGCCTCTTGAAAGGCCTGCGCCTCTTATTTGCAAGTTTAAGGCGATGCCTTTGAAGCTGAAATTTAGTATACCTCTTTCCACTTCATGTTCTCCTGATTTATTGGCCAAAATCTGGCGAAAATTTTCAGAATGCACAAAATTGGGCTTTGTAACAGGAGAACATACCGTCGAAAGAGATGGCACAAAGTAACGTCTCCGGAGAGCAAATCAAAGAGCGAGAAGTGGCGCAGATGTTTCGAGAGAGTGACTGTTTAACGAAGACACGCAGAATTTTCGAACGCCTCTTGAAAGGCCTGCGCCTCTTATTTGCAACTTTAAGGCGATGCCTTTGAAGCTGAAATTTAGTATACCTCTTTCCACTTCATGTTCTCCTGATTTATTGGCCAAAATCTGGCGAAAATTTTCAGAATGCACAGAATTGGGCCTTGGAACAGGAGAACATGCCGTCGAAAGAGATGGCACAAAGTAACGCTCCGGAGAGCAAATCAAAGAGCGAGATGTGGCGCAGATGTTTCGAGACAGTGACTGAATAACGAAGAGACGCAGAATTTTCGAAAGCCTCTTGAAAGGCCTGCGCTTCTTAATTGCAACTTTAAGGCGATGCCTTTGAAGCTGAAATTTAGTATACCTCTTTCCACTTCATGTTCTCCTGATATATTGGCCAAAATCTAGCGAAAATTTTCAGAATGCACAACATTGGGCTTTGTAACAGGAGAACATGCCGTCGAAACAGATGGCACAAAGTAACGTCTCCGGAGGGCAAATCAAAGAGCGAGAAGTGGCGCAGGTGTTTCGAGACAGTGACTGTTTAACGAAGAGACGCAGAATTTTCGAACGCCTCTTGAATGGCCTGCGCCTCTGATTTGATACTTTTTAGCGATGCCTTTGAAGCTGAAATTTAGTATACCTCTTTCCACTTCATGTTCTCCTGATATATTGGCCAAAATCTGGCGAAAATTTTCAGAATGCACAAAATTGGGCTTTGTAACAGGAGAACATGCCGTCGAAAGAGATGGCACAAAGTAACGTCTCCGGACAGCAAACGAAAGAGCGAGAAGTGGCGCAGGTGTTTCGAGACAGTGACTGTTTCACGAAGAGACGCAGAATTTTCGAAAGCCTCTTGAAAGGCCTGCGCCTCTTAATTGCGACTTTAAGGCGATGCCTTTGAAGCTGAAATTTAGTATACCTCTTTCCACTTCATGTTCTCCTGATATATTGGCCAAAATCTAGCGAAAATTTTCAGAATGCACAAAATTGGGCTTTGTAACAGGAGAACATGCCGTCGAAAGAGATGGCACAAAGTAACGTCTCCGGAGCGCAAATCAAAGAGCGAGAAGTGGCGCAGGTGTTTCGAGACAGTGACTGTTTAACGAAGAGACGCAGAATTTTCGAACGCCTCATGAAAGGCCTGCGCCTCTTAATTGCAAGTTTAAGGCATGCCTTTGAAGCTGAAATTTAGTATACCTCTTTTGACTTCATGTTCTCCTGATATATTGGCCAAAATCTGGCGAAAATTTTCAGAATGCACAAAATTGGGCTTTGTAACAGGAGAACATACCGTCGAAAGAGATGGCACAATGTAACGTCTCCGGAGAGCAAATCAAAGAGCGAGAAGTGGCGCAGATGTTTCGAGAGAGTGACTGTTTAACGAAGACACGCAGAATTTTCGAACGCCTCTTGAAAGGCCTGCGCCTCTTATTTGCAACTTTAAGGCGATGCCTTTGAAGCTGAAATTTAGTATACCTCTTTCCACTTCATGTTCTCCTGATTTATTGGCCAAAATCTGGCGAAAATTTTCAGAATGCACAGAATTGGGCCTTGGAACAGGAGAACATGCCGTCGAAAGAGATGGCACAAAGTAACGCTCCGGAGAGCAAATCAAAGAGCGAGATGTGGCGCAGATGTTTCGAGACAGTGACTGAATAACGAAGAGACGCAGAATTTTCGAAAGCCTCTTGAAAGGCCTGCGCTTCTTAATTGCAACTTTAAGGCGATGCCTTTGAAGCTGAAATTTAGTATACCTCTTTCCACTTCATGTTCTCCTGATATATTGGCCAAAATCTAGCGAAAATTTTCAGAATGCACAACATTGGGCTTTGTAACAGGAGAACATGCCGTCGAAACAGATGGCACAAAGTAACGTCTCCGGACAGCAAACGAAAGAGCGAGAAGTGGCGCAGGTGTTTCGAGACAGTGACTGTTTCACGAAGAGACGCAGAATTTTCGAAAGCCTCTTGAAAGGCCTGCGCCTCTTAATTGCGACTTTAAGGCGATGCCTTTGAAGCTGAAATTTAGTATACCTCTTTCCACTTCATGTTCTCCTGATATATTGGCCAAAATCTAGCGAAAATTTTCAGAATGCACAAAATTGGGCTTTGTAACAGGAGAACATGCCGTCGAAAGAGATGGCACAAAGTAACGTCTCCGGAGCGCAAATCAAAGAGCGAGAAGTGGCGCAGGTGTTTCGAGACAGTGACTGTTTAACGAAGAGACGCAGAATTTTCGAACGCCTCATGAAAGGCCTGCGCCTCTTAATTGCAAGTTTAAGGCATGCCTTTGGAGCTGAAATTTAGTATACCTCTTTTGACTTCATGTTCTCCTGATATATTGGCCAAAATCTGGCGAAAATTTTCAGAATGCACAAAATTGGGCTTTGTAACAGGAGAACATGCCGTCGAAAGAGATGGCACAAAGTAACGTCTCCGGAGAGCAAATCAAAGAGCGAGAAGTGGCGCAGGTGTTTCGAGACAGTGACTGTTTAACGAAGAGACGCAGAATTTTCGAACGCCTCATGAAAGGCCTGCGCCTCCGATTTGATACATTTAAGTGATGCCTTTGAAGCTGAAATTTAGTATACCTCTTTCCACTTCATGTTCTCTTGATATATTGGCCAAAATCTAGCGAAAATTTTCAGAATGCACAAAATTGGGCTTTGTAACAGGAGAACATGCCGTCGAAAGAGATGGCACAAAGTAACGTCTCCGGAGCGCAAATCAAAGAGCGAGAAGTGGCGCAGGTGTTTCGAGACAGTGACTGTTTAACGAAGAGACGCAGAATTTTCGAACGCCTCCTGAAAGGCCTGCGCCACTTAATTGCAAGTTTAAGGCGATGCCTTTGAAGCTGAAGTTTAGTATACCTCTTTCCACTTCATGTTCTCTTGATATATTGGCCAAAATCTAGCCAAAATTTTCAGAATGCACAAAATTGGGCTTTGTAACAGGAGAACATGCCGTCGAAAGAGATGGCACAAAGTAACGTTCCGGAGAGCAAATCAAAGAGCGAGATGTGGCGCAGATGTTTCGAGACAGTGACTGATTAACGAAGAGACGCAGAATTTTCGAAAGCCTCTTGAAAGGCCTGCGCCTCTTAATTGCGACTTTAAGGCGATGCCTTTGAAGCTGAAATTTAGTATACCTCTTTCCACTTCATGTTCTCCTGATATATTGGCCAAAATCTAGCGAAAATTTTCAGAATGCACAAAATTGGGCTTTGTAACAGGAGAACATGCCGTCGAAAGAGATGGCACAAAGTAACGTCTCCGGAGCGCAAATCAAAGAGCGAGAAGTGGCGCAGGTGTTTCGAGACAGTGACTGTTTAACGAAGAGACGCAGAATTTTCGAACGCCTCATGAAAGGCCTGCGCCTCTTAATTGCAAGTTTAAGGCATGCCTTTGAAGCTGAAATTTAGTATACCTCTTTTGACTTCATGTTCTCCTGATATATTGGCCAAAATCTGGCGAAAATTTTCAGAATGCACAAAATTGGGCTTTGTAACAGGAGAACATACCGTCGAAAGAGATGGCACAATGTAACGTCTCCGGAGAGCAAATCAAAGAGCGAGAAGTGGCGCAGGTGTTTCGAGACAGTGACTGTTTAACGAAGAGACGCAGAATTTTCGAACGCCTCATGAAAGGCCTGCGCCTCTTAATTGCAAGTTTAAGGCATGCCTTTGGAGCTGAAATTTAGTATACCTCTTTTGACTTCATGTTCTCCTGATATATTGGCCAAAATCTGGCGAAAATTTTCAGAATGCACAAAATTGGGCTTTGTAACAGGAGAACATGCCGTCGAAAGAGATGGCACAAAGTAACGTCTCCGGAGAGCAAATCAAAGAGCGAGAAGTGGCGCAGGTGTTTCGAGACAGTGACTGTTTAACGAAGAGACGCAGAATTTTCGAACGCCTCATGAAAGGCCTGCGCCTCCGATTTGATACATTTAAGTGATGCCTTTGAAGCTGAAATTTAGTATACCTCTTTCCACTTCATGTTCTCTTGATATATTGGCCAAAATCTAGCGAAAATTTTCAGAATGCACAAAATTGGGCTTTGTAACAGGAGAACATGCCGTCGAAAGAGATGGCACAAAGTAACGTCTCCGGAGCGCAAATCAAAGAGCGAGAAGTGGCGCAGGTGTTTCGAGACAGTGACTGTTTAACGAAGAGACGCAGAATTTTCGAACGCCTCCTGAAAGGCCTGCGCCACTTAATTGCAAGTTTAAGGCGATGCCTTTGAAGCTGAAGTTTAGTATACCTCTTTCCACTTCATGTTCTCTTGATATATTGGCCAAAATCTAGCCAAAATTTTCAGAATGCACAAAATTGGGCTTTGTAACAGGAGAACATGCCGTCGAAAGAGATGGCACAAAGTAACGTTCCGGAGAGCAAATCAAAGAGCGAGATGTGGCGCAGATGTTTCGAGACAGTGACTGATTAACGAAGAGACGCAGAATTTTCGAAAGCCTCTTGAAAGGCCTGCGCCTCTTAATTGCGACTTTAAGGCGATGCCTTTGAAGCTGAAATTTAGTATACCTCTTTCCACTTCATGTTCTCCTGATATATTGGCCAAAATCTAGCGAAAATTTTCAGAATGCACAAAATTGGGCTTTGTAACAGGAGAACATGCCGTCGAAAGAGATGGCACAAAGTAACGTCTCCGGGAGCGCAAATCAAAGAGCGAGAAGTGGCGCAGGTTTTTCGAGACAGTGACTGTTTAACGAAGAGACGCAGAATTTTCGAACGCCTCATGAAAGGCCTGCGCCTCTTAATTGCAAGTTTAAGGCATGCCTTTGAAGCTGAAATTTAGTATACCTCTTTTGACTTCATGTTCTCCTGATATATTGGCCAAAATCTGGCGAAAATTTTCAGAATGCACAAAATTGGGCTTTGTAACAGGAGAACATGCCGTCGAAAGAGATGGCACAAAGTAACGTTTCCGGACAGCAAACGAAAGAGCGAGAAGTGGCGCAGGTGTTTCGAGACAGTGACTGTTTCACGAAGAGACGCAGAATTTTCGAAATCCTCTTGAAAGGCCTGCGTCTCTTAATTGCGACTTTAAGGCGATGCCTTTGAAGCTGAAATTTAGTATACCTCTTTCCACTTCATGTTCTCCTGATATATTGGCCAAAATCTGGCGAAAATTTTCAGAATGCACAGAATTGGGCTTTGTAACAGGAGAACATGCCGTCGAAAGAGATTGCACAAAGTAACGTCTCCGGAGGGCAAATCAATGAGCGAGAAGTGGCGCAGATGTTTCGAGACAGTGACTGTTTAACGAAGGGTCGCACAATTTTCGAACGCCTCTTGAAACGCCTGCGCCTCTTATTTGCAACTTTAAGGCGATGCCTTTGAAGCTGAAATTTAGTATACCTCTTTTGACTTCATGTTCTCCTGATATATTGGCCAAAATCTGGCGATAATTTTCAGAATGCACAAAATTGGGCTTTGTAACAGGAGAACATGCCGTCGAAAGAGATGGCACAAAGTAACGTCTCCGGACAGAAAACGAAAGAGCGAGAAGTGGCGCAGGTGTTTCGAGACAGTGACTGTTTCACGAAGAGACGCAGAATTTTCGAAAGCCTCTTGAAAGGCCTGCGCCTCTTAATTGCGACTTTAAGGCGATGCATTTGAAGCTGTAATTTAGTATACCTCTTTCCACTTCATGTTCTCCTGATATATTGGCCAAAATCTAGCGAAAATTTTCAGAATGCACAAAATTGTGCTTTGTAACAGGAGAACATGCCGTCGAAAGAGATGGCACAAAGTAACGTCTCCGGAGAGCAAATCAAAGAGCGAGAAGTGGCGCAGGTGTTTCGAGACAGTGACTGTTTAACGAAGAGACGCAGAATTTTCGAACGCCTCCTGAAAGGCCTGCGCCACTTAATTGCAAGTTTAAGGCGATGCCTTTGAAGCTGAAATTTAGTATACCTCTTTCCACTTCATGTTCTCCTGATATATTGGCCAAAATCTGGCGAAAATTTTCAGAATGCACAAAATTGGGCTTTGTAACAGGAGAACATGCCGTCGAAAGAGATGGCACAAAGTAACGTCTCCGGAGGGCAAATCAATGAGCGAGAAGTGGCGCAGATGTTTCGAGACAGTGACTGTTTAACGAAGAGTCGCACAATTTTCGAACGCCTCTTGAAAGGCCTGCGCCTCTTAATTGCGACTTTAAGGCGATGCCTTTGAAGCTGAAATTTAGTATACCTCTTTCCACTTCATGTTCTCCTGATATATTGGCCAAAATCTAGCGAAAATTTTCAGAATGCACAAAATTGGGCTTTGTAACAGGAGAACATGCCGTCGAAAGAGATGGCACAAAGTAACGTCTCCGGAGAGCAAATCAAAGAGCGAGAAGTGGCGCAGGTGTTTCGAGACAGTGACTGTTTAACGAAGAGACGCAGAATTTTCGAACGCCTCATGAAAGGCCTGCGCCTCCGATTTGATACATTTAAGTGATGCCTTTGAAGCTGAAATTTAGTATACCTCTTTCCACTTCATGTTCTCTTGATATATTGGCCAAAATCTAGCGAAAATTTTCAGAATGCACAACATTGGGCTTTGTAACAGGAGAACATGCTGTCGAAAGAGATGGCACAAAGTAACGTCTCCGGAGGGCAAATCAAAGAGCGAGAAGTGGCGCTGGTGTTTCGAGACAGTGACTGTTTAACGAAGAGACGCAGAATTTTCGAACGCCTCCTGAAAGGCCTGCGCCACTTAATTGCAAGTTTAAGGCGATGCCTTTGAAGCTGAAGTTTAGTATACCTCTTTCCACTTCATGTTCTCTTGATATATTGGCCAAAATCTAGCCAAAATTTTCAGAATGCACAAAATTGGTCTTTGTAACAGGAGAACATGCCGTCGAAAGAGATGGCACAAAGTAACGTTCCGGAGAGCAAATCAAAGAGCGAGATGTGGCGCAGATGTTTCGAGACAGTGACTGATTAACGAAGAGACGCAGAATTTTCGAAAGCCTCTTGAAAGGCCTGCGCTTCTTAATTGCAACTTTAAGGCGATGCCTTTGAAGCTGAAATTTAGTATACCTCTTTCCACTTCATGTTCTCCTGATATATTGGCCAAAATCTAGCGAAAATTTTCAGAATGCACAACATTGGGCTTTGTAACAGGAGAACATGCCGTCGAAAGAGATGGCACAAAGTAACGTCTCCGGAGGGCAAATCAATGAGCGAGAAGTGGCGCAGATGTTTCGAGACAGTGACTGTTTAACGAAGGGTCGCACAATTTTCGATCGCCTCTTGAAGCGCCTGCGCCTCTGATTTGATACTTTTAAGCGATGCCTTTGAAGCTGAAATTTAGTATACCTCTTTCCACTTCATGTTCTCCTGATATATTGGCCAAAATCTGGCGAAAATTTTCAGAATGCACAAAATTGGGCTTTGTAACAGGAGAACATGCCGTCGAAAGAGATGGCACAAAGTAACGTCTCCGGAGGGCAAATCAATGAGCGAGAAGTGGCGCAGATGTTTCGAGACAGTGACTGTTTAACGAAGAGTCGCACAATTTTCGAACGCCTCTTGAAAGGCCTGCGCCTCTTAATTGCGACTTTAAGGCGATGCCTTTGAAGCTGAAATTTAGTATACCTCTTTCCACTTCATGTTCTCCTGATATATTGGCCAAAATCTGGCGAAAATTTTCAGAATGCACAAAATTGGGCTTTGTAACAGGAGAACATGCCGTCGAAAGAGATGGCACAAAGTAACGTCTCCGGAGGGCAAATCAATGAGCGAGAAGTGGCGCAGATGTTTCGAGACAGTGACTGTTTAACGAAGAGTCGCACAATTTTCGAACGCCTCTTGAAAGGCCTGCGCTCTTAATTGCGACTTTAAGGCGATGCCTTTGAAGCTGAAATTTAGTATACCTCTTTTGACTTCATGTTCTCCTGATATATTGGCCAAAATCTGGCAAAAATTTTCAGAATGCACAAAATTGGGCTTTGTAACAGGAGAACATGCCGTCGAAAGAGATGGCACAAAGTAACGTCTCCGGAGGGCAAATCAATGAGCGAGAAGTGGCGCAGATGTTTCGAGACAGTGACTGTTTAACGAAGAGTCGCACAATTTTCGAACGCCTCTTGAAAGGCCTGCGCCTCTTAATTGCGACTTTAAGGCGATGCCTTTGAAGCTGAAATTTAGTATACCTCTTTCCACTTCATGTTCTCCTGATATATTGGCCAAAATCTAGCGAAAATTTTCAGAATGCACAAAATTGGGCTTTGTAACAGGAGAACATGCCGTCGAAAGAGATGGCACAAAGTAACGTCTCCGGAGAGCAAATCAAAGAGCGAGAAGTGGCGCAGGTGTTTCGAGACAGTGACTGTTTAACGAAGAGACGCAGAATTTTCGAACGCCTCCTGAAAGGCCTGCGCCACTTAATTGCAAGTTTAAGGCGATGCCTTTGAAGCTGAAATTTAGTATACCTCTTTCCACTTCATGATCTCTTGATATATTGGCCAAAATCTAGCGAAAATTTTCAGAATGCACAACATTGGGCTTTGTAACAGGAGAACATGCTGTCGAAAGAGATGGCACAAAGTAACGTCTCCGGAGGGCAAATCAAAGAGCGAGAAGTGGCGCTGGTGTTTCGAGACAGTGACTGTTTAACGAAGAGACGCAGAATTTTCGAACGCCTCCTGAAAGGCCTGCGCCACTTAATTGCAAGTTTAAGGCGATGCCTTTGAAGCTGAAATTTAGTATACCTCTTTCCACTTCATGTTCTCCTGATATATTGGCCAAAATCTGGCGAAAATTTTCAGAATGCACAGAATTGGGCTTTGTAACAGGAGAACATGCCGTCGAAAGAGATGGCACAAAGTAACGTCTCCGGAGGGCAAATCAATGAGCGAGAAGTGGCGCAGATGTTTCGAGACAGTGACTGTTTAACGAAGGGTCGCACAATTTTCGAACGCCTCTTGAAACGCCTGCGCCTCTTATTTGCAACTTTAAGGCGATGCCTTTGAAGCTGAAATTTAGTATACCTCTTTTGACTTCATGTTCTCCTGATATATTGGCCAAAATCTGGCAAAAATTTTCAGAATGCACAAAATTGGGCTTTGTAACAGGAGAACATGCCGTCGAAAGAGATGGCACAAAGTAACGTCTCCGGAGGGCAAATCAATGAGCGAGAAGTGGCGCAGATGTTTCGAGACAGTGACTGTTTAACGAAGAGTCGCACAATTTTCGAACGCCTCTTGAAAGGCCTGCGCCTCTTAATTGCGACTTTAAGGCGATGCCTTTGAAGCTGAAATTTAGTATACCTCTTTCCACTTCATGTTCTCCTGATATATTGGCCAAAATCTAGCGAAAATTTTCAGAATGCACAAAATTGGGCTTTGTAACAGGAGAACATGCCGTCGAAAGAGATGGCACAAAGTAACGTCTCCGGAGAGCAAATCAAAGAGCGAGAAGTGGCGCAGGTGTTTCGAGACAGTGACTGTTTAACGAAGAGACGCAGAATTTTCGAACGCCTCATGAAAGGCCTGCGCCTCTGATTTGATACATTTAAGCGATGCCTTTGAAGCTGAAATTTAGTATATCTCTTTCCACTTCATGTTTTCCTGATATATTGGCCAAAATCTAGCGAAAATTTCGAGAATACACAAAATTGGGCTTTGTAACAGGAGAACATGCAGTCGAAAGAGATGGAACAAAGTAATGTCTCCGGAGGGCAAATCAATGAGCGAGAAGTGGCGCAGATGTTTCGAGACAGTGACTGTTTAACGAAGAGTCGCACAATTTTCGAACGCCTCTTGAAAGGCCTGCGCCTCTTAATTGCGACTTTAAGGCGATGCCTTTGAAGCTGAAATTTAGTATACCTCTTTCCACTTCATGTTCTCCTGATATATTGGCCAAAATCTAGCGAAAATTTTCAGAATGCACAACATTGGGCTTTGTAACAGGAGAACATGCCGTCGAAAGAGATGGCACAAAGTAACGTCTCCGGAGATCAAATCGAAGAGCGAGAGAGTGGCGCAGATGTTTCGAGACAGTGACTGTTTAACGAAGAGACGCAGAATTTTCGAACGCCTCCTGAAGGCCTGCGCCACTTAATTGCAAGTTTAAGGCGATGCCTTTGAAGCTGAAATTTAGTATACCTCTTTCCACTTCATGTTCTCCTGATATATTGGCCAAAATAAATTTCAGAATGCACAAAATTGGGCTTTGTAACAGGAGAACATGCCGTCGAAAGAGATGGCACAAAGTAACGTCTCCGGAGAGCAAATCAAAGTGCGAGATGTGGCGCAGATGTTTCGAGACAGTGACTGATTAACGAAGAGACGCAGAATTTTCGAAAGCCTCTTGAAAGGCCTGCGCCTCTTAATTGCGACTTTAAGGCGATGCCTTTGAAGCTGAAAATTTAGTATACCTCTTTCCACTTCATGTTCTCCTGATATATTGGCCAAAATCTAGCGAAAATTTTCAGAATGCACAAAATTGGGCTTTGTAACAGGAGAACATGCCGTCGAAAGAGATGGCACAAAGTAACGTCTCCGGAGCGCAAATCAAAGAGCGAGAAGTGGCGCAGGTGTTTCGAGACAGTGACTGTTTAACGAAGAGACGCAGAATTTTCGAACGCCTCATGAAAGGCCTGCGCCTCTTAATTGCAAGTTTAAGGCATGCCTTTGAAGCTGAAATTTAGTATACCTCTTTTGACTTCATGTTCTCCTGATATATTGGCCAAAATCTGGCGAAAATTTTCAGAATGCACAAAATTGGGCTTTGTAACAGGAGAACATGCCGTCGAAAGAGATGGCACAAAGTAACGTTTCCGGACAGCAAACGAAAGAGCGAGAAGTGGCGCAGGTGTTTCGAGACAGTGACTGTTTCACGAAGAGACGCAGAATTTTCGAAATCCTCTTGAAAGGCCTGCGTCTCTTAATTGCGACTTTAAGGCGATGCCTTTGAAGCTGAAATTTAGTATACCTCTTTCCACTTCATGTTCTCCTGATATATTGGCCAAAATCTGGCGAAAATTTTCAGAATGCACAGAATTGGGCTTTGTAACAGGAGAACATGCCGTCGAAAGAGATTGCACAAAGTAACGTCTCCGGAGGGCAAATCAATGAGCGAGAAGTGGCGCAGATGTTTCGAGACAGTGACTGTTTAACGAAGGGTCGCACAATTTTCGAACGCCTCTTGAAACGCCTGCGCCTCTTATTTGCAACTTTAAGGCGATGCCTTTGAAGCTGAAATTTAGTATACCTCTTTTGACTTCATGTTCTCCTGATATATTGGCCAAAATCTGGCGATAATTTTCAGAATGCACAAAATTGGGCTTTGTAACAGGAGAACATGCCGTCGAAAGAGATGGCACAAAGTAACGTCTCCGGACAGAAAACGAAAGAGCGAGAAGTGGCGCAGGTGTTTCGAGACAGTGACTGTTTCACGAAGAGACGCAGAATTTTCGAAAGCCTCTTGAAAGGCCTGCGCCTCTTAATTGCGACTTTAAGGCGATGCATTTGAAGCTGTAATTTAGTATACCTCTTTCCACTTCATGTTCTCCTGATATATTGGCCAAAATCTAGCGAAAATTTTCAGAATGCACAAAATTGGGCTTTGTAACAGGAGAACATGCCGTCGAAAGAGATGGCACAAAGTAACGTCTCCGGAGAGCAAATCAAAGAGCGAGAAGTGGCGCAGGTGTTTCGAGACAGTGACTGTTTAACGAAGAGACGCAGAATTTTCGAACGCCTCGTGAAAGGCCTGCGCCTCTTAATTGCAAGTTTAAGGCGATGCCTTTGAAGCTGAAATTTAGTATACCTCTTTGCACTTCATGTTCTCCTGATATATTGGCCAAAATCTGGCGAAAATTTTCAGAATGCACAGAATTGGGCTTTGTAACAGGAGAACATGCCGTCGAAAGAGATGGCACAAAGTAACGTCTCCGGAGGGCAAATCAATGAGCGAGAAGTGGCGCAGATGTTTCGAGACAGTGACTGTTTAACGAAGAGTCGCACAATTTTCGAACGCCTCTTGAAAGGCCTGCGCCTCTGATTTGATACTTTTAAGCGATGCCTTTGAAGCTGAAATTTAGTATACCTCTTTCCACTTCATGTTCTCCTGATATATTGGCCAAAATCTAGCGAAAATTTTCAGAATGCACAAAATTGGGCTTTGTAACAGGAGAACATGCCGTCGAAAGAGATGGCACAAAGTAACGCTCCGGAGAGCAAATCAAAGAGCGAGATGTGGCGCAGATGTTTCGTGACAGTGACTGATTAACGAAGAGACGCAGAATTTTCGAACGCCTCTTGAAAGGCCTGCGCTTCTTAATTGCAACTTTAAGGCGATGCCATTGAAGCTGAATTTAGTATACCTCTTTCCACTTCATGTTCTCCTGATATATTGGCCAAAATCTAGCGAAAATTTTCAGAATGCACAACATTGGGCTTTGTAACAGGAGAACATGCTGTCGAAAGAGATGGCACAAAGTAACGTCTCCGGAGGGCAAATCAAAGAGCGAGAAGTGGCGCTGGTGTTTCGAGACAGTGACTGTTTAACGAAGAGACGCAGAATTTTCGAACGCCTCCTGAAAGGCCTGCGCCACTTAATTGCAAGTTTAAGGCGATGCCTTTGAAGCTGAAATTTAGTATACCTCTTTCCACTTCATGTTCTCCTGATATATTGGCCAAAATCTGGCGAAAATTTTCAGAATGCACAAAATTGGGCTTTGTAACAGGAGAACATGCCGTCGAAAGAGATGGCACAAAGTAACGTCTCCGGAGGGCAAATCAATGAGCGAGAAGTGGCGCAGATGTTTCGAGACAGTGACTGTTTAACGAAGAGTCGCACAATTTTCGAACGCCTCTTGAAAGGCCTGCGCCTCTTAATTGCGACTTTAAGGCGATGCCTTTGAAGCTGAAATTTAGTATACCTCTTTCCACTTCATGTTCTCCTGATATATTGGCCAAAATCTAGCGAAAATTTTCAGAATGCACAAAATTGGGCTTTGTAACAGGAGAACATGCCGTCGAAAGAGATGGCACAAAGTAACGTCTCCGGAGAGCAAATCAAAGAGCGAGAAGTGGCGCAGGTGTTTCGAGACAGTGACTGTTTAACGAAGAGACGCAGAATTTTCGAACGCCTCATGAAAGGCCTGCGCCTCCGATTTGATACATTTAAGTGATGCCTTTGAAGCTGAAATTTAGTATACCTCTTTCCACTTCATGATCTCTTGATATATTGGCCAAAATCTAGCGAAAATTTCAGAATGCACAACATTGGGCTTTGTAACAGGAGAACATGCTGTCGAAAGAGATGGCACAAAGTAACGTCTCCGGAGGGCAAATCAAAGAGCGAGAAGTGGCGCTGGTGTTTCGAGACAGTGACTGTTTAACGAAGAGACGCAGAATTTTCGAACGCCTCTTGAAACGCCTGCGCCTCTTATTTGCAACTTTAAGGCGATGCCTTTGAAGCTGAAATTTAGTATACCTCTTTTGACTTCATGTTCTCCTGATATATTGGCCAAAATCTGGCAAAAATTTTCAGAATGCACAAAATTGGGCTTTGTAACAGGAGAACATGCCGTCGAAAGAGATGGCACAAAGTAACGTCTCCGGAGGGCAAATCAATGAGCGAGAAGTGGCGCAGATGTTTCGAGACAGTGACTGTTTAACGAAGAGTCGCACAATTTTCGAACGCCTCTTGAAAGGCCTGCGCCTCTTAATTGCGACTTTAAGGCGATGCCTTTGAAGCTGAAATTTAGTATACCTCTTTCCACTTCATGTTCTCCTGATATATTGGCCAAAATCTAGCGAAAATTTTCAGAATGCACAAAATTGGGCTTTGTAACAGGAGAACATGCCGTCGAAAGAGATGGCACAAAGTAACGTCTCCGGAGAGCAAATCAAAGAGCGAGAAGTGGCGCAGGTGTTTCGAGACAGTGACTGTTTAACGAAGAGACGCAGAATTTTCGAACGCCTCATGAAAGGCCTGCGCCTCCGATTTGATACATTTAAGTGATGCCTTTGAAGCTGAAATTTAGTATACCTCTTTCCACTTCATGTTCTCTTGATATATTGGCCAAAATCTAGCCAAAATTTTCAGAATGCACAACATTGGGCTTTGTAACAGGAGAACATGCTGTCGAAAGAGATGGCACAAAGTAACGTCTCCGGAGGGCAAATCAAAGAGCGAGAAGTGGCGCTGGTGTTTCGAGACAGTGACTGTTTAACGAAGAGACGCAGAATTTTCGAACGCCTCCTGAAAGGCCTTCGCCACTTAATTGCAAGTTTAAGGCGATGCCTTTGAAGCTGAAATTTAGTATACCTCTTTCCACTTCATGTTCTCCTGATATATTGGCCAAAATCTGGCGAAAATTTTCAGAATGCACAGAATTGGGCTTTGTAACAGGAGAACATGCCGTCGAAAGAGATGGCACAAAGTAACGTCTCCGGAGAGCAAATCAAAGTGCGAGATGTGGCGCAGATGTTTCGAGACAGTGACTGATTAACGAAGAGACGCAGAATTTTCGAAAGCCTCTTGAAAGGCCTGCGCCTCTTAATTGCGACTTTAAGGCGATGCCTTTGAAGCTGAAATTTAGTATACCTCTTTCCACTTCATGTTCTCCTGATATATTGGCCAAAATCTAGCGAAAATTTTCAGAATGCACAAAATTGGGCTTTGTAACAGGAGAACATGCCGTCGAAAGAGATGGCACAAAGTAACGTCTCCGGAGCGCAAATCAAAGAGCGAGAAGTGGCGCAGGTGTTTCGAGACAGTGACTGTTTAACGAAGAGACGCAGAATTTTCGAACGCCTCATGAAAGGCCTGCGCCTCTTAATTGCAAGTTTAAGGCATGCCTTTGAAGCTGAAATTTAGTATACCTCTTTTGACTTCATGTTCTCCTGATATATTGGCCAAAATCTGGCGAAAATTTTCAGAATGCACAAAATTGGGCTTTGTAACAGGAGAACATGCCGTCGAAAGAGATGGCACAAAGTAACGTCTCCGGACAGAAAACGAAAGAGCGAGAAGTGGCGCAGGTGTTTCGAGACAGTGACTGTTTCACGAAGAGACGCAGAATTTTCGAAAGCCTCTTGAAAGGCCTGCGCCTCTTAATTGCGACTTTAAGGCGATGCATTTGAAGCTGTAATTTAGTATACCTCTTTCCACTTCATGTTCTCCTGATATATTGGCCAAAATCTAGCGAAAATTTTCAGAATGCACAAAATTGGGCTTTGTAACAGGAGAACATGCCGTCGAAAGAGATGGCACAAAGTAACGTCTCCGGAGAGCAAATCAAAGAGCGAGAAGTGGCGCAGGTGTTTCGAGACAGTGACTGTTTAACGAAGAGACGCAGAATTTTCGAACGCCTCGTGAAAGGCCTGCGCCTCTTAATTGCAAGTTTAAGGCGATGCCTTTGAAGCTGAAATTTAGTATACCTCTTTGCACTTCATGTTCTCCTGATATATTGGCCAAAATCTGGCGAAAATTTTCAGAATGCACAGAATTGGGCTTTGTAACAGGAGAACATGCCGTCGAAAGAGATGGCACAAAGTAACGTCTCCGGAGGGCAAATCAATGAGCGAGAAGTGGCGCAGATGTTTCGAGACAGTGACTGTTTAACGAAGAGTCGCACAATTTTCGAACGCCTCTTGAAAGGCCTGCGCCTCTGATTTGATACTTTTAAGCGATGCCTTTGAAGCTGAAATTTAGTATACCTCTTTCCACTTCATGTTCTCCTGATATATTGGCCAAAATCTAGCGAAAATTTTCAGAATGCACAAAATTGGGCTTTGTAACAGGAGAACATGCCGTCGAAAGAGATGGCACAAAGTAACGCTCCGGAGAGCAAATCAAAGAGCGAGATGTGGCGCAGATGTTTCGTGACAGTGACTGATTAACGAAGAGACGCAGAATTTTCGAACGCCTCTTGAAAGGCCTGCGCTTCTTAATTGCAACTTTAAGGCGATGCCATTGAAGCTGAAATTTAGTATACCTCTTTCCACTTCATGTTCTCCTGATATATTGGCCAAAATCTAGCGAAAATTTTCAGAATGCACAACATTGGGCTTTGTAACAGGAGAACATGCTGTCGAAAGAGATGGCACAAAGTAACGTCTCCGGAGGGCAAATCAAAGAGCGAGAAGTGGCGCTGGTGTTTCGAGACAGTGACTGTTTAACCAAGAGACGCAGAATTTTCGAACGCCTCCTGAAAGGCCTGCGCCACTTAATTGCAAGTTTAAGGCGATGCCTTTGAAGCTGAAATTTAGTATACCTCTTTCCACTTCATGTTCTCCTGATATATTGGCCAAAATCTGGCGAAAATTTTCAGAATGCACAAAATTGGGCTTTGTAACAGGAGAACATGCCGTCGAAAGAGATGGCACAAAGTAACGTCTCCGGAGGGCAAATCAATGAGCGAGAAGTGGCGCAGATGTTTCGAGACAGTGACTGTTTAACGAAGAGTCGCACAATTTTCGAACGCCTCTTGAAAGGCCTGCGCCTCTTAATTGCGACTTTAAGGCGATGCCTTTGAAGCTGAAATTTAGTATACCTCTTTCCACTTCATGTTCTCCTGATATATTGGCCAAAATCTAGCGAAAATTTTCAGAATGCACAAAATTGGGCTTTGTAACAGGAGAACATGCCGTCGAAAGAGATGGCACAAAGTAACGTCTCCGGAGAGCAAATCAAAGAGCGAGAAGTGGCGCAGGTGTTTCGAGACAGTGACTGTTTAACGAAGAGACGCAGAATTTTCGAACGCCTCATGAAAGGCCTGCGCCTCCGATTTGATACATTTAAGTGATGCCTTTGAAGCTGAAATTTAGTATACCTCTTTCCACTTCATGTTCTCTTGATATATTGGCCAAAATCTAGCGAAAATTTTCAGAATGCACAACATTGGGCTTTGTAACAGGAGAACATGCTGTCGAAAGAGATGGCACAAAGTAACGTCTCCGGAGGGCAAATCAAAGAGCGAGATGTGGCGCAGATGTTTCGAGACAGTGACTGATTAACGAAGAGACGCAGAATTTCGAAAGCCTCTTGAAAGGCCTGCGCTTCTTAATTGCAACTTTAAGGCGATGCCTTTGAAGCTGAAATTTAGTATACCTCTTTCCACTTCATGTTCTCCTGATATATTGGCCAAAAATCTAGCGAAAATTTTCAGAATGCACAACATTGGGGCTTTGTAACAGGAGAACATGCCGTCGAAAGAGATGGCACAAAGTAACGTCTCCGGAGGGCAAATCAATGAGCGAGAAGTGGCGCAGATGTTTCGAGACAGTGACTGTTTAACGAAGGTCGCACAATTTTCGATCGCCTCTTGAAGCGCCTGCGCCTCTGATTTGATACTTTTAAGCGATGCCTTTGAAGCTGAAATTTAGTATACCTCTTTCCACTTCATGTTCTCCTGATATATTGGCCAAAATCTGGCGAAAATTTTCAGAATGCACAAAATTGGGCTTTGTAACAGGAGAACATGCCGTCGAAAAGAGATGGCACAAAGTAACGTCTCCGGAGGGCAAATCAATGAGCGAGAAGTGGCGCAGATGTTTCGAGACAGTGACTGTTTTAACGAAGAGTCGCACAATTTTCGAACGCCTCTTGAAAGGCCTGCGCCTCTTAATTGCGACTTTAAGCGATGCCTTTGAAGCTGAAATTTAGTATACCTCTTTCCACTTCATGTTCTCCTGATATATTGGCCAAATCTGGCGAAAATTTTCAGAATGCACAAAATTGGGCTTTGTAACAGGAGAACATGCCGTCGAAAGAGATGGCACATAGTAACGTCTCCGGAGGGCAAATCAATGAGCGAGAAGTGGCGCAGATGTTTCGAGACAGTGACTGTTTAACGAAGAGTCGCACAATTTTCGAACGCCTCTTGAAAGGCCTGCGCCTCTTAATTGCGACTTTAAGGCGATGCCTTTGAAGCTGAAATTTAGTATACCTCTTTCCACTTCATGTTCTCCTGATATATTGGCCAAAATCTAGCGAAAATTTTCAGAATGCACAAAATTGGGCTTTGTAACAGGAGAACATGCCGTCGAAAGAGATGGCACAAAGTAACGTCTCCGGAGAGCAAATCAAAGAGCGAGAAGTGGCGCAGGTGTTCGAGACAGTGACTGTTTAACGAAGAGACGCAGAATTTTCGAACGCCTCCTGAAAGGCCTGCGCCACTTAATTGCAAGTTTAAGGCGATGCCTTTGAAGCTGAAATTTAGTATACCTCTTTCCACTTCATGTTCTCCTGATATATTGGCCAAAATCTGGCGAAAATTTTCAGAATGCACAAAATTGGGCTTTGTAACAGGAGAACATGCCGTCGAAAGAGATGGCACAAAGTAACGTCTCCGGAGGGCAAATCAATGAGCGAGAAGTGGCGCAGATGTTTCGAGACAGTGACTGTTTAACGAAGAGTCGCACAATTTTCGAACGCCTCTTGAAAGGCCTGCGCCTCTTAATTGCGACTTTAAGGCGATGCCTTTGAAGCTGAAATTTAGTATACCTCTTTCCACTTCATGTTCTCCTGATATATTGGCCAAAATCTAGCGAAAATTTTCAGAATGCACAAAATTGGGCTTTGTAACAGGAGAACATGCCGTCGAAAGAGATGGCACAAAGTAACGTCTCCGGAGAGCAAATCAAAGAGCGAGAAGTGGCGCAGGTGTTTCGAGACAGTGACTGTTTAACGAAGAGACGCAGAATTTTCGAACGCCTCATGAAAGGCCTGCGCCTCCGATTTGATACATTTAAGTGATGCCTTTGAAGCTGAAATTTAGTATACCTCTTTCCACTTCATGTTCTCTTGATATATTGGCCAAAATCTAGCGAAAATTTTCAGAATGCACAACATTGGGCTTTGTAACAGGAGAACATGCTGTCGAAAGAGATGGCACAAAGTAACGTCTCCGGAGGGCAAATCAAAGAGCGAGATGTGGCGCAGATGTTTCGAGACAGTGACTGATTAACGAAGAGACGCAGAATTTTCGAAAGCCTCTTGAAAGGCCTGCGCTTCTTAATTGCAACTTTAAGGCGATGCCTTTGAAGCTGAAATTTAGTATACCTCTTTCCACTTCATGTTCTCCTGATATATTGGCCAAAATCTAGCGAAAATTTTCAGAATGCACAACATTGGGCTTTGTAACAGGAGAACATGCCGTCGAAAGAGATGGCACAAAGTAACGTCTCCGGAGGGCAAATCAATGAGCGAGAAGTGGCGCAGATGTTTCGAGACAGTGACTGTTTAACGAAGGGTCGCACAATTTTCGATCGCCTCTTGAAGCGCCTGCGCCTCTGATTTGATACTTTTAAGCGATGCCTTTGAAGCTGAAATTTAGTATACCTCTTTCCACTTCATGTTCTCCTGATATATTGGCCAAAATCTGGCGAAAATTTTCAGAATGCACAAAATTGGGCTTTGTAACAGGAGAACATGCCGTCGAAAGAGATGGCACAAAGTAACGTCTCCGGAGGGCAAATCAATGAGCGAGAAGTGGCGCAGATGTTTCGAGACAGTGACTGTTTAACGAAGAGTCGCACAATTTTCGAACGCCTCTTGAAAGGCCTGCGCCTCTTAATTGCGACTTTAAGGCGATGCCTTTGAAGCTGAAATTTAGTATACCTCTTTCCACTTCATGTTCTCCTGATATATTGGCCAAAATCTGGCGAAAATTTTCAGAATGCACAAAATTGGGCTTTGTAACAGGAGAACATGCCGTCGAAAGAGATGGCACATAGTAACGTCTCCGGAGGGCAAATCAATGAGCGAGAAGTGGCGCAGATGTTTCGAGACAGTGACTGTTTAACGAAGAGTCGCACAATTTTCGAACGCCTCTTGAAAGGCCTGCGCCTCTTAATTGCGACTTTAAGGCGATGCCTTTGAAGCTGAAATTTAGTATACCTCTTTCCACTTCATGTTCTCCTGATATATTGGCCAAAATCTAGCGAAAATTTTCAGAATGCACAAAATTGGGCTTTGTAACAGGAGAACATGCCGTCGAAAGAGATGGCACAAAGTAACGTCTCCGGAGAGCAAATCAAAGAGCGAGAAGTGGCGCAGGTGTTTCGAGACAGTGACTGTTTAACGAAGAGACGCAGAATTTTCGAACGCCTCCTGAAAGGCCTGCGCCACTTAATTGCAAGTTTAAGGCGATGCCTTTGAAGCTGAAATTTAGTATACCTCTTTCCACTTCATGTTCTCCTGATATATTGGCCAAAATCTGGCGAAAATTTTCAGAATGCACAGAATTGGGCTTTGTAACAGGAGAACATGCCGTCGAAAGAGATGGCACAAAGTAACGTCTCCGGAGGGCAAATCAATGAGCGAGAAGTGGCGCAGATGTTTCGAGACAGTGACTGTTTAACGAAGGGTCGCACAATTTTCGAACGCCTCTTGAAACGCCTGCGCCTCTTATTTGCAACTTTAAGGCGATGCCTTTGAAGCTGAAATTTAGTATACCTCTTTTGACTTCATGTTCTCCTGATATATTGGCCAAAATCTGGCAAAAATTTTCAGAATGCACAAAATTGGGCTTTGTAACAGGAGAACATGCCGTCGAAAGAGATGGCACAAAGTAACGTCTCCGGAGGGCAAATCAATGAGCGAGAAGTGGCGCAGATGTTTCGAGACAGTGACTGTTTAACGAAGAGTCGCACAATTTTCGAACGCCTCTTGAAAGGCCTGCGCCTCTTAATTGCGACTTTAAGGCGATGCCTTTGAAGCTGAAATTTAGTATACCTCTTTCCACTTCATGTTCTCCTGATATATTGGCCAAAATCTAGCGAAAATTTTCAGAATGCACAAAATTGGGCTTTGTAACAGGAGAACATGCCGTCGAAAGAGATGGCACAAAGTAACGTCTCCGGAGAGCAAATCAAAGAGCGAGAAGTGGCGCAGGTGTTTCGAGACAGTGACTGTTTAACGAAGAGACGCAGAATTTTCGAAAGCCTCTTGAAAGGCCTGCGCTTCTTAATTGCAACTTTAAGGCGATGCCTTTGAAGCTGAAATTTAGTATACCTCTTTGCACTTCATGTTCTCCTGATATATTGGCCAAAATCTGGCGAAAATTTTCAGAATGCACAGAATTGGGCTTTGTAACAGGAGAACATGCCGTCGAAAGAGATGGCACAAAGTAACGTCTCCGGAGGGCAAATCAATGAGCGAGAAGTGGCGCAGATGTTTCGAGACAGTGACTGTTTAACGAAGAGTCGCACAATTTTCGAACGCCTCTTGAAAGGCCTGCGCCTCTGATTTGATACTTTTAAGCGATGCCTTTGAAGCTGAAATTTAGTATACCTCTTTCCACTTCATGTTCTCCTGATATATTGGCCAAAATCTAGCGAAAATTTTCAGAATGCACAAAATTGGGCTTTGTAACAGGAGAACATGCCGTCGAAAGAGATGGCACAAAGTAACGCTCCGGAGAGCAAATCAAAGAGCGAGATGTGGCGCAGATGTTTCGTGACAGTGACTGATTAACGAAGAGACGCAGAATTTTCGAACGCCTCTTGAAAGGCCTGCGCTTCTTAATTGCAACTTTAAGGCGATGCCATTGAAGCTGAAATTTAGTATACCTCTTTCCACTTCATGTTCTCCTGATATATTGGCCAAAATCTAGCGAAAATTTTCAGAATGCACAACATTGGGCTTTGTAACAGGAGAACATGCTGTCGAAAGAGATGGCACAAAGTAACGTCTCCGGAGGGCAAATCAAAGAGCGAGAAGTGGCGCTGGTGTTTCGAGACAGTGACTGTTTAACGAAGAGACGCAGAATTTTCGAACGCCTCCTGAAAGGCCTGCGCCACTTAATTGCAAGTTTAAGGCGATGCCTTTGAAGCTGAAATTTAGTATACCTCTTTCCACTTCATGTTCTCCTGATATATTGGCCAAAATCTGGCGAAAATTTTCAGAATGCACAAAATTGGGCTTTGTAACAGGAGAACATGCCGTCGAAAGAGATGGCACAAAGTAACGTCTCCGGAGGGCAAATCAATGAGCGAGAAGTGGCGCAGATGTTTCGAGACAGTGACTGTTTAACGAAGAGTCGCACAATTTTCGAACGCCTCTTGAAAGGCCTGCGCCTCTTAATTGCGACTTTAAGGCGATGCCTTTGAAGCTGAAATTTAGTATACCTCTTTCCACTTCATGTTCTCCTGATATATTGGCCAAAATCTAGCGAAAATTTTCAGAATGCACAAAATTGGGCTTTGTAACAGGAGAACATGCCGTCGAAAGAGATGGCACAAAGTAACGTCTCCGGAGAGCAAATCAAAGAGCGAGAAGTGGCGCAGGTGTTTCGAGACAGTGACTGTTTAACGAAGAGACGCAGAATTTTCGAACGCCTCATGAAAGGCCTGCGCCTCCGATTTGATACATTTAAGTGATGCCTTTGAAGCTGAAATTTAGTATACCTCTTTCCACTTCATGTTCTCTTGATATATTGGCCAAAATCTAGCGAAAATTTTCAGAATGCACAACATTGGGCTTTGTAACAGGAGAACATGCTGTCGAAAGAGATGGCACAAAGTAACGTCTCCGGAGGGCAAATCAAAGAGCGAGATGTGGCGCAGATGTTTCGAGACAGTGACTGATTAACGAAGAGACGCAGAATTTTCGAAAGCCTCTTGAAAGGCCTGCGCTTCTTAATTGCAACTTTAAGGCGATGCCTTTGAAGCTGAAATTTAGTATACCTCTTTCCACTTCATGTTCTCCTGATATATTGGCCAAAATCTAGCGAAAATTTTCAGAATGCACAACATTGGGCTTTGTAACAGGAGAACATGCCGTCGAAAGAGATGGCACAAAGTAACGTCTCCGGAGGGCAAATCAATGAGCGAGAAGTGGCGCAGATGTTTCGAGACAGTGACTGTTTAACGAAGGGTCGCACAATTTTCGATCGCCTCTTGAAGCGCCTGCGCCTCTGATTTGATACTTTTAAGCGATGCCTTTGAAGCTGAAATTTAGTATACCTCTTTCCACTTCATGTTCTCCTGATATATTGGCCAAAATCTGGCGAAAATTTTCAGAATGCACAAAATTGGGCTTTGTAACAGGAGAACATGCCGTCGAAAGAGATGGCACAAAGTAACGTCTCCGGAGGGCAAATCAATGAGCGAGAAGTGGCGCAGATGTTTCGAGACAGTGACTGTTTAACGAAGAGTCGCACAATTTTCGAACGCCTCTTGAAAGGCCTGCGCCTCTTAATTGCGACTTTAAGGCGATGCCTTTGAAGCTGAAATTTAGTATACCTCTTTCCACTTCATGTTCTCCTGATATATTGGCCAAAATCTGGCGAAAATTTTCAGAATGCACAAAATTGGGCTTTGTAACAGGAGAACATGCCGTCGAAAGAGATGGCACATAGTAACGTCTCCGGAGGGCAAATCAATGAGCGAGAAGTGGCGCAGATGTTTCGAGACAGTGACTGTTTAACGAAGAGTCGCACAATTTTCGAACGCCTCTTGAAAGGCCTGCGCCTCTTAATTGCGACTTTAAGGCGATGCCTTTGAAGCTGAAATTTAGTATACCTCTTTCCACTTCATGTTCTCCTGATATATTGGCCAAAATCTAGCGAAAATTTTCAGAATGCACAAAATTGGGCTTTGTAACAGGAGAACATGCCGTCGAAAGAGATGGCACAAAGTAACGTCTCCGGAGAGCAAATCAAAGAGCGAGAAGTGGCGCAGGTGTTTCGAGACAGTGACTGTTTAACGAAGAGACGCAGAATTTTCGAACGCCTCCTGAAAGGCCTGCGCCACTTAATTGCAAGTTTAAGGCGATGCCTTTGAAGCTGAAATTTAGTATACCTCTTTCCACTTCATGTTCTCCTGATATATTGGCCAAAATCTGGCGAAAATTTTCAGAATGCACAGAATTGGGCTTTGTAACAGGAGAACATGCCGTCGAAAGAGATGGCACAAAGTAACGTCTCCGGAGGGCAAATCAATGAGCGAGAAGTGGCGCAGATGTTTCGAGACAGTGACTGTTTAACGAAGGGTCGCACAATTTTTGAACGCCTCTTGAAACGCCTGCGCCTCTTATTTGCAACTTTAAGGCGATGCCTTTGAAGCTGAAATTTAGTATACCTCTTTTGACTTCATGTTCTCCTGATATATTGGCCAAAATCTGGCAAAAATTTTCAGAATGCACAAAATTGGGCTTTGTAACAGGAGAACATGCCGTCGAAAGAGATGGCACAAAGTAACGTCTCCGGAGGGCAAATCAATGAGCGAGAAGTGGCGCAGATGTTTCGAGACAGTGACTGTTTAACGAAGAGTCGCACAATTTTCGAACGCCTCTTGAAAGGCCTGCGCCTCTTAATTGCGACTTTAAGGCGATGCCTTTGAAGCTGAAATTTAGTATACCTCTTTCCACTTCATGTTCTCCTGATATATTGGCCAAAATCTAGCGAAAATTTTCAGAATGCACAAAATTGGGCTTTGTAACAGGAGAACATGCCGTCGAAAGAGATGGCACAAAGTAACGTCTCCGGAGAGCAAATCAAAGAGCGAGAAGTGGCGCAGGTGTTTCGAGACAGTGACTGTTTAACGAAGAGACGCAGAATTTTCGAACGCCTCATGAAAGGCCTGCGCCTCCGATTTGATACATTTAAGTGATGCCTTTGAAGCTGAAATTTAGTATACCTCTTTCCACTTCATGTTCTCTTGATATATTGGCCAAAATCTAGCCAAAATTTTCAGAATGCACAAAATTGGGCTTTGTAACAGGAGAACATGCCGTCGAAAGAGATGGCACAAAGTAACGTTCCGGAGAGCAAATCAAAGAGCGAGATGTGGCGCAGATGTTTCGAGACAGTGACTGATTAACGAAGAGACGCAGAATTTTCGAAAGCCTCTTGAAAGGCCTGCGCTTCTTAATTGCAACTTTAAGGCGATGCCTTTGAAGCTGAAATTTAGTATACCTCTTTCCACTTCATGTTCTCCTGATATATTGGCCAAAATCTAGCGAAAATTTTCAGAATGCACAACATTGGGCTTTGTAACAGGAGAACATGCTGTCGAAAGAGATGGCACAAAGTAACGTCTCCGGAGGGCAAATCAAAGAGCGAGAAGTGGCGCAGGTGTTTCGAGACAGTGACTGTTTAACGAAGAGACGCAGAATTTTCGAACGCCTCCTGAAAGGCCTGCGCCACTAAATTGCAAGTTTAAGGCGATGCCTTTGAAGCTGAAATTTAGTATACCTCTTTCCACTTCATGTTCTCCTGATATATTGGCCAAAATCTGGCGAAAATTTTCAGAATGCACAGAATTGGGCTTTGTAACAGGAGAACATGCCGTCGAAAGAGATGGCACAAAGTAACGTCTCCGGAGGGCAAATCAATGAGCGAGAAGTGGCGCAGATGTTTCGAGACAGTGACTGTTTAACGAAGGGTCGCACAATTTTCGAACGCCTCTTGAAACGCCTGCGCCTCTGATTTGATACTTTTAAGCGATGCCTTTGAAGCTGAAATTTAGTATACCTCTTTCCACTTCATGTTCTCCTGATATATTGGCCAAAATCTGGCGAAAATTTTCAGAATGCACAAAATTGGGCTTTGTAACAGGAGAACATGCCGTCGAAAGAGATGGCACAAAGTAACGTCTCCGGAGGGCAAATCAATGAGCGAGAAGTGGCGCAGATGTTTCGAGACAGTGACTGTTTAACGAAGAGTCGCACAATTTTCGAACGCCTCTTGAATGGCCTGCGCCTCTTAATTGCGACTTTAAGGCGATGCCTTTGAAGCTGAAATTTAGTATACCTCTTTCCACTTCATGTTCTCCTGATATATTGGCCAAAATCTAGCGAAAATTTTCAGAATGCACAAAATTGGGCTTTGTAACAGGAGAACATGCCGTCGAAAGAGATGGCACAAAGTAACGTCTCCGGAGAGCAAATCAAAGAGCGAGAAGTGGCGCAGGTGTTTCGAGACAGTGACTGTTTAACGAAGAGACGCAGAATTTTCGAACGCCTCATGAAAGGCCTGCGCCTCCGATTTGATACATTTAAGTGATGCCTTTGAAGCTGAAATTTAGTATACCTCTTTCCACTTCATGTTCTCTTGATATATTGGCCAAAATCTAGCCAAAATTTTCAGAATGCACAAAATTGGGCTTTGTAACAGGAGAACATGCCGTCGAAAGAGATGGCACAAAGTAACGTTCCGGAGAGCAAATCAAAGAGCGAGATGTGGCGCAGATGTTTCGAGACAGTGACTGATTAACGAAGAGACGCAGAATTTTCGAAAGCCTCTTGAAAGGCCTGCGCTTCTTAATTGCAACTTTAAGGCGATGCCTTTGAAGCTGAAATTTAGTATACCTCTTTCCACTTCATGTTCTCCTGATATATTGGCCAAAATCTAGCGAAAATTTTCAGAATGCACAACATTGGGCTTTGTAACAGGAGAACATGCTGTCGAAAGAGATGGCACAAAGTAACGTCTCCGGAGGGCAAATCAAAGAGCGAGAAGTGGCGCAGGTGTTTCGAGACAGTGACTGTTTAACGAAGAGACGCAGAATTTTCGAACGCCTCCTGAAAGGCCTGCGCCACTTAATTGCAAGTTTAAGGCGATGCCTTTGAAGCTGAAATTTAGTATACCTCTTTCCACTTCATGTTCTCCTGATATATTGGCCAAAATCTGGCGAAAATTTTCAGAATGCACAGAATTGGGCTTTGTAACAGGAGAACATGCCGTCGAAAGAGATGGCACAAAGTAACGTCTCCGGAGGGCAAATCAATGAGCGAGAAGTGGCGCAGATGTTTCGAGACAGTGACTGTTTAACGAAGGGTCGCACAATTTTCGAACGCCTCTTGAAACGCCTGGGCCTCTGATTTGATACTTTTAAGCGATGCCTTTGAAGCTGAAATTTAGTATACCTCTTTCCACTTCATGTTCTCCTGATATATTGGCCAAAATCTAGCGAAAATTTTCAGAATGCACAAAATTGGGCTTTGTAACAGGAGAACATGCCGTCGAAAGAGATGGCACAAAGTAACGCTCCGGAGAGCAAATCAAAGAGCGAGATGTGGCGCAGATGTTTCGTGACAGTGACTGATTAACGAAGAGACGCAGAATTTTCGAACGCCTCTTGAAAGGCCTGCGCTTCTTAATTGCAACTTTAAGGCGATGCCATTGAAGCTGAAATTTAGTATACCTCTTTCCACTTCATGTTCTCCTGATATATTGGCCAAAATCTAGCGAAAATTTTCAGAATGCACAACATTGGGCTTTGTAACAGGAGAACATGCTGTCGAAAGAGATGGCACAAAGTAACGTCTCCGGAGGGCAAATCAAAGAGCGAGAAGTGGCGCTGGTGTTTCGAGACAGTGACTGTTTAACGAAGAGACGCAGAATTTTCGAACGCCTCCTGAAAGGCCTGCGCCACTTAATTGCAAGTTTAAGGCGATGCCTTTGAAGCTGAAATTTAGTATAGCTCTTTCCACTTCATGTTCTCCTGATATATTGGCCAAAATCTGGCGAAAATTTTCAGAATGCACAAAATTGGGCTTTGTAACAGGAGAACATGCCGTCGAAAGAGATGGCACAAAGTAACGTCTCCGGAGGGCAAATCAATGAGCGAGAAGTGGCGCAGATGTTTCGAGACAGTGACTGTTTAACGAAGAGTCGCACAATTTTCGAACGCCTCTTGAAAGGCCTGCGCCTCTTAATTGCGACTTTAAGGCGATGCCTTTGAAGCTGAAATTTAGTATACCTCTTTCCACTTCATGTTCTCCTGATATATTGGCCAAAATCTAGCGAAAATTTTCAGAATGCACAAAATTGGGCTTTGTAACAGGAGAACATGCCGTCGAAAGAGATGGCACAAAGTAACGTCTCCGGAGAGCAAATCAAAGAGCGAGAAGTGGCGCAGGTGTTTCGAGACAGTGACTGTTTAACGAAGAGACGCAGAATTTTCGAACGCCTCATGAAAGGCCTGCGCCTCCGATTTGATACATTTAAGTGATGCCTTTGAAGCTGAAATTTAGTATACCTCTTTTGACTTCATGTTCTCCTGATATATTGGCCAAAATCTGGCAAAAATTTTCAGAATGCACAAAATTGGGCTTTGTAACAGGAGAACATGCCGTCGAAAGAGATGGCACAAAGTAACGTCTCCGGAGGGCAAATCAATGAGCGAGAAGTGGCGCAGATGTTTCGAGACAGTGACTGTTTAACGAAGAGTCGCACAATTTTCGAACGCCTCTTGAAAGGCCTGCGCCTCTTAATTGCGACTTTAAGGCGATGCCTTTGAAGCTGAAATTTAGTATACCTCTTTCCACTTCATGTTCTCCTGATATATTGGCCAAAATCTGGCGAAAATTTTCAGAATGCACAGAATTGGGCTTTGTAACAGGAGAACATGCCGTCGAAAGAGATGGCACAAAGTAATGTCTCCGGAGGGCAAATCAATGAGCGAGAAGTGGCGCAGATGTTTCGAGACAGTGACTGTTTAACGAAGGGTCGCACAATTTTCGAACGCCTCTTGAAACGCCTGCGCCTCTTATTTGCAACTTTAAGGCGATGCCTTTGAAGCTGAAATTTAGTATACCTCTTTTGACTTCATGTTCTCCTGATATATTGGCCAAAATCTGGCAAAAATTTTCAGAATGCACAAAATTGGGCTTTGTAACAGGAGAACATGCCGTCGAAAGAGATGGCACAAAGTAACGTCTCCGGAGGGCAAATCAATGAGCGAGAAGTGGCGCAGATGTTTCGAGACAGTGACTGTTTAACGAAGAGTCGCACAATTTTCGAACGCCTCTTGAAAGGCCTGCGCCTCTTAATTGCGACTTTAAGGCGATGCCTTTGAAGCTGAAATTTAGTATACCTCTTTCCACTTCATGTTCTCCTGATATATTGGCCAAAATCTAGCGAAAATTTTCAGAATGCACAAAATTGGGCTTTGTAACAGGAGAACATGCCGTCGAAAGAGATGGCACAAAGTAACGTCTCCGGAGAGCAAATCAAAGAGCGAGAAGTGGCGCAGGTGTTTCGAGACAGTGACTGTTTCACGGAGAGACGCACAATTTTCGAACGCCTCTTGAAAGGCCTGCGCCTCTTAATTGCGACTTTAAGGCGATGCCTTTGAAGCTGAAATTTAGTATACCTCTTTCCAATTCATGTTCTCCTGATATATTGGCCAAAATCTGGCGAAAATTTTCAGAATGCACAGAATTGGGCTTTGTAACAGGAGAACATGCCGTCGAAAGAGATGGCACAAAGTAACGTCTCCGGAGGGCAAATCAATGAGCGAGAAGTGGCGCAGATGTTTCGAGACAGTGACTGTTTAACGAAGGGTCGCACAATTTTCGAACGCCTCTTGAAACGCCTGCGCCTCTTATTTGCAACTTTAAGGCGATGCCTTTGAAGCTGAAATTTAGTATACCTCTTTTGACTTCATGTTCTCCTGATATATTGGCCAAAATCTGGCAAAAATTTTCAGAATGCACAAAATTGGGCTTTGTAACAGGAGAACATGCCGTCGAAAGAGATGGCACAAAGTAACGTCTCCGGACAGCAAACGAAAGAGCGAGAAGTGGCGCAGGTGTTTCGAGACAGTGACTGTTTCACGGAGAGACGCAGAATTTTCGAAAGCCTCTTGAAAGGCCTGCGCCTCTTAATTGCGACTTTAAGGCGATGCCTTTGAAGCTGAAATTTAGTATACCTCTTTCCACTTCATGTTCTCCTGATATATTGGCCAAAATCTGGCGAAAATTTTCAGAATGCACAGAATTGGGCTTTGTAACAGGAGAACATGCCGTCGAAAAAGATGGCACAAAGTAACGTCTCCGGAGGGCAAATCAATGAGCGAGAAGTGGCGCAGATGTTTCGAGAGAGTGACTGTTTAACGAAGAGTCGCACAATTTTCGAACGCCTCTTGAAAGGCATGCGCCTCTGATTTGATACTTTTAAGCGATGCCTTTGAAGCTGAAATTTAGTATACCTCTTTCCACTTCATGTTCTCCTGATATATTGGCCAAAATCTAGCGAAAATTTTCAGAATGCACAGAATTGGGCTTTGGAACAGGAGAACATGCCGTCGAAAGAGATGGCACAAAGTAACGTCTCCGGAGGGCAAATCAATGAGCGAGAAGTGGCGCAGATGTTTCGAGACAGTGACTGTTTAACGAAGAGTCGCACAATTTTCGAACGCCTCTTGAAAGGCCTGCGCCTCCGATTTGATACATTTAAGTGATGCCTTTGAAGCTGAAATTTAGTATACCTCTTTCCACTTCATGTTCTCTTGATATATTGGCCAAAATCTAGCCAAAATTTTCAGAATGCACAAAATTGGGCTTTGTAACAGGAGAACATGCCGTCGAAAGAGATGGCACAAAGTAACGCTCCGGAGAGCAAATCAAAGAGCGAGATGTGGCGCAGATGTTTCGAGACAGTGACTGATTAACGAAGAGACGCAGAATTTTCGAAAGCCTCTTGAAAGGCCTGCGCTTCTTAATTGCAACTTTAAGGCGATGCCTTTGAAGCTAAAATTTAGTATACCTCTTTCCACTTCATGTTCTCCTGATATATTGGCCAAAATCTAGCCAAAATTTTCAGAATGCACAAAATTGGGCTTTGTAACAGGAGAACATGCCGTCGAAAGAGATGGCACAAAGTAACGCTCCGGAGAGCAAATCAAAGAGCGAGATGTGGCGCAGATGTTTCGAGACAGTGACTGATTAACGAAGAGACGCAGAATTTTCGAAAGCCTCTTGAAAGGCCTGCGCTTCTTAATTGCAACTTTAAGGCGATGCCTTTGAAGCTAAAATTTAGTATACCTCTTTCCACTTCATGTTCTCCTGATATATTGGCCAAAATCTGGCAAAAATTTTCAGAATGCACAAAATTGGGCTTTGTAACAGGAGAACATGCCGTCGAAAGAGATGGCACAAAGGAACGTCTCCGGACAGCAAACGAAAGAGCGAGAAGTGGCGCAGGTGTTTCGAGACAGTGACTGTTTAACGAAGAGACGCAGAATTTTCGAACGCCTCATGAAAGGCCTGCGCCTCTTAATTGCAAGTTTAAGGCATGCCTTTGAAG
>NW_027485220.1:0-47115 GCF_050908995.1 Andrena cerasifolii | reverse complement strand
GGCCAATATATCAGGGGAACATGAAGCGGAAAGAGGTATACTAAATTTCAGCTTCAAAGGCATATCCTTAAAGTTGCAAATTAGGGGCGGAGGCCTTTCAAGATGCGTTCGAAAATTCTGCGTCTCTTCGTTAAACAGTCACAGTCTGGAAACACCTGCGCCACATCTTGACCTTTGATTTGCTCTCCGGAGCCGTTACTTTGTGCCATCTCTTTCGACGGCATGTTCTCCTGTTACAAAGCCCAATTTTGTGCAATATGAAAATTTTTGCACAAATTTTGGCCAATATATCAGGAGAACATGAAGTGGAAAGAGGTATACTAAATCTGAGATTCATAGGCATCGCCTTAAAGTTGCCAAGTAAGAGGTGCAGGCCTTTCAAGCGGCGTTCGAAAATTCTGCGTCTCTTCGTTAAACAGTCACAGTCTCGAAACGTCTGCGCCACTTCTCGCTCTTTGATTTGCTCTCCGGAGACGTTACTTTGTGCCATCTCTTTCGACAGAATGTTCTCCTGTTACAAAGCCCAATTTTGTGCATTCTGAAAATTTTCGCCAGATTTTGGCCAATATATCAGGGGAACATGAAGTGGAAAGAGGTATACTAAATTTCAGCTTCAAAGGCATATCCTTAAAGTTGCAAATTGGAGGCGGAGGCCTTTCAAGATGCGTTCGAAAATTCTGCGTCTCTTCATTAAACAGTCACAGTCTGGAAACATCTGCGCCACTTCTTGCTCTTTGATTTGCTCTCCGGAGCCGTTACTTTGTGCCATCTGTTTCGACGGCATGTTCTCCAGTTACAAAGCCCAATTTTGTGCATTATGAAAATTTTTGCCAAATTTTGGCGAATATATCAGGAGAACATGAAGTGGAAAGAGGTATACTAAATTTCAGCTTCAAAGGCATCGCCTTAAAGTTGCCAATAAGAGGCACAGGCCTTTCAAGAGGCGTTCGAAAATTCTGCGTCTCTTCGTTAAACAGTCACTGCCTCGAAACATCTGCGCCACTTCTTGCTCTTTGATTTGCTCTCCGGAGCCGTTACTTTGTGCCATCTCTTTCGACGGCATGTTCTCCTGTTACAATCCCAATTTTGTGCATTCTGAAAATTTTCGCCAGATTTTGGCCAATATATCAGGGGAACATGAAGCGGAAAGAGGTATACTAAATTTCAGCTTCAAAGGCATATCCTTAAAGTTGCAAATTAGGGGCGGAGGCCTTTCAAGATGCGTTCGAAAATTCTGCGTCTCTTCGTTAAACAGTCACAGTCTGGAAACACCTGCGCCACATCTTGACCTTTGATTTGCTCTCCGGAGCCGTTACTTTGTGCCATCTCTTTCGACGGCATGTTCTCCTGTTACAAAGCCCAATTTTGTGCAATATGAAAATTTTTGCACAAATTTTGGCCAATATATCAGGAGAACATGAAGTGGAAAGAGGTATACTAAATTTGAGATTCATAGGCATCGCCTTAAAGTTGCAAGTAAGAGGTGCAGGCCTTTCAAGCGGCGTTCGAAAATTCTGCGTCTCTTCGTTAAACAGTCACAGTCTCGAATCGTCTGCGCCACTACTCGCTCTTTGATTTGCTCTCCGGAGACGTTACTTTGTGCCATCTCTTTCGACAGAATGATCTCCTGTTACAAAGCCCAATTTTGTGCATTCTGATAATTTTCGCCAAATTTTGGCGAATATATCAGGAGAACATGAAGTGGAAAGAGGTATACTAAATATCAGCTTCAAAGGCATCGCCTTAAAGTTGCCAATAAGAGGCACAGGCCTTTTAAGAGGCGTTCGAAAATTCTGCGTCTCTTCGTTAAACAGTCACTGCCTCGAAACATCTGCGCCACTTCTTGCTCTTCGGTTTGCTCTCCGGAGCCGTTACTTTGTGCCATCTCTTTCGACGGCATGTTCTCCTGTTACAAAGCCCAATTTTGTGCATTCTGAAAATTTTTGCACAAATTTTGGCCAATATATCAGGTGAACTTGAAGTGGAAAGAGGTATACTAAATTTGAGATTCATAGGCATCGCCTTAAAGTTGCAAATAAGAGGTGCAGGCCTTTCAAGCGGCGTTCGAAAATTCTGCGTCTCTTCGTTAAACAGTCACAGTCTCGAAAAGTCTGCGCCACTTCTCGCTCTTTGATTTGCTCTCCGGAGACGTTGCTTTGTACCATCTCTTTCGACAGAATGTTCTCCTGTTATAATCCCAATTTTGTGCATTCTGAAAATTTTCGCCAGATTTTGGCCAATATTTGAGGGGAACATGAAGTGGAAAGAGGTATACTAAATTTCAGCTTCAAAGGCATATCCTTAAAGTTGCAAATTGGAGGCGGAGGCCTTTCAAGATGCGTTCGAAAATTCTGCGTCTCTTCATTAAACAGTCACAGTCTGGAAACATCTGCGCCACTTCTTGCTCTTTGATTTGCTCTCCGGAGCCGTTACTTTGTGCCATCTGTTTCGACGGCATGTTCTCCTGTTACAAAGCCCAATTTTGTGCATTATGAAAATTTTTGCCAAATTGTGGCGAATATATCAGGAGAACATGAAGTGGAAAGAGGTATACTAAATTTCAGCTTCAAAGGCATCGCCTTAAAGTTGCCAATAAGAGGCACAGGCGTTTCAAGAGGCGTTCGAAAATTCTGCGTCTCTTCGTTAAACAGTCACAGTCTGGAAACATCTGCGCCACTTCTTGACCTTTGATTTGCTCTCCGGAGCCGTTACTTTGTGCTATCTCTTTCGACGGCATGTTCTCCTGTTACAAAGCCCAATTTTGCGCAATATGAAAATTTTTGCCAAATTTTGGCCAATATATCAGGAGAACATGAAGTGGAAAGAGGTATACTAAATTTGAGATTCATAGGCATCGCCTTAAAGTTGCAAATAAGAGGTGCAGGCCTTTCAAGCGGCGTTCGAAAATTCTGCGTCTCTTCGTTAAACAGTCACAGTCTCGAAACGTCTGCGCCAATTCTCGCTCCTTGATTTGCTCTCCGGAGACGTTACTTTGTGCCATCTCTTTCGACAGAATGTTCTCCTGTTACAAAGCCCAATTTTGTGCATTCTGAAAATTTTCGCCAGATTTTGGCCAATATATCAGGGGAACATGAAGTGGAAAGAGGTATACTAAATTTCAGCTTCAAAGGCATATCCTTAAAGTTGCAAATTGGAGGCGGAGGCCTTTCAAGATGCGTTCGAAAATTCTGCGTCTCTTCATTAAACAGTCACAGTCTGGAAACATCTGCGCCACTTCTTGCTCTTTGATTTGCTCTCCGGAGCCGTTACTTTGTGCCATCTCTTTCGACGGCATGTTCTCCTGTTACAAAGCCCAATTTTGTGCATTATGAAAATTTTTGCCAAATTTTGGCGAATATATCAGGAGAACATGAAGTGGAAAGAGGTATACTAAATTTCAGCTTCAAAGGCATCGCCTTAAAGTTGCCAATAAGAGGCACAGGCCTTTCAAGAGGCGTTCGAAAATTCTGCGTCTCTTCGTTAAACAGTCACTGCCTCGAAACATCTGCGCCACTTCTTGCTCTTTGATTTGCTCTGCGGAGCCGTTACATTGTGCCATCTCTTTCGACGGCATGTTCTCCTGTTACAAAGCCCAATTTTGTGCATTCTGAAAATTTTTGCACAAATTTTGGCCAATATATCAGGAGAACATGAAGGGGAAAGAGGTATACTAAATTTGAGATTCGTAGGCATCGCCTTAAAGATGCAAGTAAGAGGTGCAGGCCTTTCAAGCGGCGTTCGAAAATTCTGCGTCTCTTCGTTAAACAGTCACAGTCTCGAAACGTCTGCGCCACTTCTCGCTCTTTGATTTGCTCTCCGGAGACGTTACTTTGTACCATCTCTTTCGACGGCATGTTCTCCTGTTACAAAGCCCAATTTTGTGCAATATGAAAATTTTTGCACAAATTTTGGCCAATATATCAGGAGAACATGAAGTGGAAAGAGGTATACTAAATTTCAGCTTCAAAGGCATCGCCTTAAAGTTGCCAATAAGAGGCACGGGCCTTTCAAGAGGCGTTCGAAAATTCTGCGCCTCTTCGTTAAACAGTCACAGTCTCGAAACGTCTGCGCCACTTCTCGCTCTTTGATTTGCTCTCCGGAGACGTTGCTTTGTACCATCTCTTTCGACAGAATGTTCTCCTGTTATAATCCCAATTTTGTGCATTCTGAAAATTTTCGCCAGATTTTGGCCAATATATGAGGGGAACATGAAGTGGAAAGAGGTATACTAAATTTCAGCTTCAAAGGCATATCCTTAAAGTTGCAAATTGGAGGCGGAGGCCTTTCAAGATGCGTTCGAAAATTCTGCGTCTCTTCATTAAACAGTCACAGTCTGGAAACATCTGCGCCACTTCTTGCTCTTTGATTTGCTCTCCGGAGCCGTTACTTTGTGCCATCTGTTTCGACGGCATGTTCTCCTGTTACAAAGCCCAATTTTGTGCATTATGAAAATTTTTGCCAAATATTGGCGAATATATCAGGAGAACATGAAGTGGAAAGAGGTATACTAAATTTCAGCTTCAAAGGCATCGCCTTAAAGTTGCCAATAAGAGGCACAGGCCTTTCAAGAGGCGTTCGAAAATTCTGCGTCTCTTCGTTAAACAGTCACTGCCTCGAAACATCTGCGCCACTTCTTGCTCTTTGATTTGCTCTCCGGAGCCGTTACTTTGTGCCATCTCTTTCGACGGCATGTTCTCCTGTTACAATCCCAATTTTGTGCATTCTGAAAATTTTCGCCAGATTTTGGCCAATATATCAGGGGAACATGAAGCGGAAAGAGGTATACTAAATTTCAGCTTCAAAGGCATATCCTTAAAGTTGCAAATTAGGGGCGGAGGCCTTTCAAGATGCGTTCGAAAATTCTGCGTCTCTTCGTTAAACAGTCACAGTCTGGAAACACCTGCGCCACATCTTGACCTTTGATTTGCTCTCCGGAGCCGTTACTTTGTGCCATCTCTTTCGACGGCATGTTCTCCTGTTACAAAGCCCAATTTTGTGCAATATGAAAATTTTTGCACAAATTTTGGCCAATATATCAGGAGAACATGAAGTGGAAAGAGGTATACTAAATCTGAGATTCATAGGCATCGCCTTAAAGTTGCAAGTAAGAGGTGCAGGCCTTTCAAGCGGCGTTCGAAAATTCTGCGTCTCTTCGTTAAACAGTCACAGTCTCGAAACGTCTGCGCCACTTCTCGCTCTTTGATTTGCTCTCCGGAGACGTTACTTTGTGCCATCTCTTTCGACAGAATGATCTCCTGTTACAAAGCCCAATTTTGTGCATTCTGATAATTTTCGCCAAATTTTGGCGAATATATCAGGAGAACATGAAGTGGAAAGAGGTATACTAAATATCAGCTTCAAAGGCATCGCCTTAAACTTGCCAATAAGAGGCACAGGCCTTTTAAGTGGCGTTCGAAAATTCTGCGTCTCTTCGTTAAACAGTCACTGCCTCGAAACATCTGCGCCACTTCTTGCTCTTTGGTTTGCTCTCCGGAGCCGTTACTTTGTGCCATCTCTTTCGACGGCATGTTCTCCTGTTACAAAGCCCAATTTTGTGCATTCTGAAAATTTTTGCACAAATTTTGGCCAATAAATCAGGAGAACATGAAGTGGAAAGAGGTATACTAAATTTGAGATTCATAGGCATCGCCTTAAAGTTGCAAGTAAGAGGTGCAGGCCTTTCAAGCGGCGTTCGAAAATTCTGCGTCTCTTCGTTAAACAGTCACAGTCTCGAAACGTCTGCGCCACTTCTCGCTCTTTGATTTGCTCTCCGGAGACGTTACTTTGTACCATCTCTTTCGACAGAATGTTCTCCTGTTACAATCCCAATTTTGTGCATTCTGAAAATTTTCGCCAGATTTTGGCCAATATATCAGGGGAACATGAAGCGGAAAGAGGTATACTAAATTTCAGCTTCAAAGGCATATCCTTAAAGTTGCGAATTAGAGGCGGAGGCCTTTCAAGATGCGTTCGAAAATTCTGCGTCTCTTCGTTAAACAGTCACAGTCTGGAAACATCTGCGCCACTTCTTGACCTTTGATTTGCTCTCCGGAGCCGTTACTTTGTGCTATCTCTTTCGACGGCATGTTCTCCTGTTACAAAGCCCAATTTTGCGCAATATGAAAATTTTTGCCAAATTTTGGCCAATATATCAGGAGAACATGAAGTGGAAAGAGGTATACTAAATTTGAGATTCATAGGCATCGCCTTAAAGTTGCAAATAAGAGGTGCAGGCCTTTCAAGCGGCGTTCGAAAATTCTGCGTCTCTTCGTTAAACAGTCACAGTCTCGAAACGTCTGCGCCAATTCTCGCTCCTTGATTTGCTCTCCGGAGAGGTTACTTTGTGCCATCTCTTTCGACAGAATGTTCTCCTGTTACAAAGCCCAATTTTGTGCATTCTGAAAATTTTCGCCAGATTTTGGCCAATATATCAGGGGAACATGAAGTGGAAAGAGGTATACTAAATTTCAGCTTCAAAGGCATATCCTTAAAGTTGCAAATTGGAGGCGGAGGCCTTTCAAGATGCGTTCGAAAATTCTGCGTCTCTTCATTAAACAGTCACAGTCTGGAAACATCTGCGCCACTTCTTGCTCTTTGATTTGCTCTCCGGAGCCGTTACTTTGTGCCATCTCTTTCGACGGCATGTTCTCCTGTTACAAAGCCCAATTTTGTGCAATATGAAAATTTTTGCACAAATTTTGGCCAATATATCAGGAGAACATGAAGTGGAAAGAGGTATACTAAATTTCAGCTTCAAAGGCATCGCCTTAAAGTTGCCAATAAGAGGCACAGGCCTTTCAAGAGGCGTTCGAAAATTCTGCGTCTCTTCGTTAAACAGTCACTGCCTCGAAACATCTGCGCCACTTCTTGCTCTTTGATTTGCTCTCCGGAGCCGTTACTTTGTGCCATCTCTTTCGACGGCATGTTCTCCTGTTACAATCCCAATTTTGTGCATTCTGAAAATTTTCGCCAGATTTTGGCCAATATATCAGGGGAACATGAAGCGGAAAGAGGTATACTAAATTTCAGCTTCAAAGGCATATCCTTAAAGTTGCAAATTAGGGGCGGAGGCCTTTCAAGATGCGTTCGAAAATTCTGCGTCTCTTCGTTAAACAGTCACAGTCTGGAAACACCTGCGCCACATCTTGACCTTTGATTTGCTCTCCGGAGCCGTTACTTTGTGCCATCTCTTTCGACGGCATGTTCTCCTGTTACAAAGCCCAATTTTGTGCAATATGAAAATTTTTGCACAAATTTTGGCCAATATATCAGGAGAACATGAAGTGGAAAGAGGTATACTAAATCTGAGATTCATAGGCATCGCCTTAAAGTTGCAAGTAAGAGGTGCAGGCCTTTCAAGCGGCGTTCGAAAATTCTGCGTCTCTTCGTTAAACAGTCACAGTCTCGAAACGTCTGCGCCACTTCTCGCTCTTTGATTTGCTCTCCGGAGACGTTACTTTGTGCCATCTCTTTCGACAGAATGATCTCCTGTTACAAAGCCCAATTTTGTGCATTCTGATAATTTTCGCCAAATTTTGGCGAATATATCAGGAGAACATGAAGTGGAAAGAGGTATACTAAATATCAGCTTCAAAGGCATCGCCTTAAAGTTGCCAATAAGAGGCACAGGCCTTTTAAGTGGCGTTCGAAAATTCTGCGTCTCTTCGTTAAACAGTCACTGCCTCGAAACATCTGCGCCACTTCTTGCTCTTTGGTTTGCTCTCCGGAGCCGTTACTTTGTGCCATCTCTTTCGACGGCATGTTCTCCTGTTACAAAGCCCAATTTTGTGCATTCTGAAAATTTTTGCACAAATTTTGGCCAATAAATCAGGAGAACATGAAGTGGAAAGAGGTATACTAAATTTGAGATTCATAGGCATCGCCTTAAAGTTGCAAGTAAGAGGTGCAGGCCTTTCAAGCGGCGTTCGAAAATTCTGCGTCTCTTCGTTAAACAGTCACAGTCTCGAAACGTCTGCGCCACTTCTCGCTCTTTGATTTGCTCTCCGGAGACGTTACTTTGTACCATCTCTTTCGACAGAATGTTCTCCTGTTACAATCCCAATTTTGTGCATTCTGAAAATTTTCGCCAGATTTTGGCCAATATATCAGGGGAACATGAAGCGGAAAGAGGTATACTAAATTTCAGCTTCAAAGGCATATCCTTAAAGTTGCGAATTAGAGGCGGAGGCCTTTCAAGATGCGTTCGAAAATTCTGCGTCTCTTCGTTAAACAGTCACAGTCTGGAAACATCTGCGCCACTTCTTGACCTTTGATTTGCTCTCCGGAGCCGTTACTTTGTGCTATCTCTTTCGACGGCATGTTCTCCTGTTACAAAGCCCAATTTTGCGCAATATGAAAATTTTTGCCAAATTTTGGCCAATATATCAGGAGAACATGAAGTGGAAAGAGGTATACTAAATTTGAGATTCATAGGCATCGCCTTAAAGTTGCAAATAAGAGGTGCAGGCCTTTCAAGCGGCGTTCGAAAATTCTGCGTCTCTTCGTTAAACAGTCACAGTCTCGAAACGTCTGCGCCAATTCTCGCTCCTTGATTTGCTCTCCGGAGAGGTTACTTTGTGCCATCTCTTTCGACAGAATGTTCTCCTGTTACAAAGCCCAATTTTGTGCATTCTGAAAATTTTCGCCAGATTTTGGCCAATATATCAGGGGAACATGAAGTGGAAAGAGGTATACTAAATTTCAGCTTCAAAGGCATATCCTTAAAGTTGCAAATTGGAGGCGGAGGCCTTTCAAGATGCGTTCGAAAATTCTGCGTCTCTTCATTAAACAGTCACAGTCTGGAAACATCTGCGCCACTTCTTGCTCTTTGATTTGCTCTCCGGAGCCGTTACTTTGTGCCATCTCTTTCGACGGCATGTTCTCCTGTTACAAAGCCCAATTTTGTGCAATATGAAAATTTTTGCACAAATTTTGGCCAATATATCAGGAGAACATGAAGTGGAAAGAGGTATACTAAATTTCAGCTTCAAAGGCATCGCCTTAAAGTTGCCAATAAGAGGCACAGGCCTTTCAAGAGGCGTTCGAAAATTCTGCGCCTCTTCGTTAAACAGTCACAGTCTCGAAACGTCTGCGCCACTTCTCGCTCTTTGATTTGCTCTCCGGAGACGTTGCTTTGTACCATCTCTTTCGACAGAATGTTCTCCTGTTATAATCCCAATTTTGTGCATTCTGAAAATTTTCGCCAGATTTTGGCCAATATTTGAGGGGAACATGAAGTGGAAAGAGGTATACTAAATTTCAGCTTCAAAGGCATATCCTTAAAGTTGCAAATTGGAGGCGGAGGCCTTTCAAGATGCGTTCGAAAATTCTGCGTCTCTTCATTAAACAGTCACAGTCTGGAAACATCTGCGCCACTTCTTGCTCTTTGATTTGCTCTCCGGAGCCGTTACTTTGTGCCATCTGTTTCGACGGCATGTTCTCCAGTTACAAAGCCCAATTTTGTGCATTATGAAAATTTTTGCCAAATTTTGGCGAATATATCAGGAGAACATGAAGTGGAAAGAGGTATACTAAATTTCAGCTTCAAAGGCATCGCCTTAAAGTTGCCAATAAGAGGCACAGGCCTTTCAAGAGGCGTTCGAAAATTCTGCGTCTCTTCGTTAAACAGTCACTGCCTCGAAACATCTGCGCCACTTCTTGCTCTTTGATTTGCTCTCCGGAGCCGTTACTTTGTGCCATCTCTTTCGACGGCATGTTCTCCTGTTACAATCCCAATTTTGTGCATTCTGAAAATTTTCGCCAGATTTTGGCCAATATATCAGGGGAACATGAAGCGGAAAGAGGTATACTAAATTTCAGCTTCAAAGGCATATCCTTAAAGTTGCAAATTAGGGGCGGAGGCCTTTCAAGATGCGTTCGAAAATTCTGCGTCTCTTCGTTAAACAGTCACAGTCTGGAAACACCTGCGCCACATCTTGACCTTTGATTTGCTCTCCGGAGCCGTTACTTTGTGCCATCTCTTTCGACGGCATGTTCTCCTGTTACAAAGCCCAATTTTGTGCAATATGAAAATTTTTGCACAAATTTTGGCCAATATATCAGGAGAACATGAAGTGGAAAGAGGTATACTAAATTTGAGATTCATAGGCATCGCCTTAAAGTTGCAAGTAAGAGGTGCAGGCCTTTCAAGCGGCGTTCGAAAATTCTGCGTCTCTTCGTTAAACAGTCACAGTCTCGAATCGTCTGCGCCACTACTCGCTCTTTGATTTGCTCTCCGGAGACGTTACTTTGTGCCATCTCTTTCGACAGAATGATCTCCTGTTACAAAGCCCAATTTTGTGCATTCTGATAATTTTCGCCAAATTTTGGCGAATATATCAGGAGAACATGAAGTGGAAAGAGGTATACTAAATATCAGCTTCAAAGGCATCGCCTTAAAGTTGCCAATAAGAGGCACAGGCCTTTTAAGAGGCGTTCGAAAATTCTGCGTCTCTTCGTTAAACAGTCACTGCCTCGAAACATCTGCGCCACTTCTTGCTCTTCGGTTTGCTCTCCGGAGCCGTTACTTTGTGCCATCTCTTTCGACGGCATGTTCTCCTGTTACAAAGCCCAATTTTGTGCATTCTGAAAATTTTTGCACAAATTTTGGCCAATATATCAGGTGAACATGAAGTGGAAAGAGGTATACTAAATTTGAGATTCATAGGCATCGCCTTAAAGTTGCAAGTAAGAGGTGCAGGCCTTTCAAGCGGCGTTCGAAAATTCTGCGTCTCTTCGTTAAACAGTCACAGTCTCGAAAAGTCTGCGCCACTTCTCGCTCTTTGATTTGCTCTCCGGAGACGTTGCTTTGTACCATCTCTTTCGACAGAATGTTCTCCTGTTATAATCCCAATTTTGTGCATTCTGAAAATTTTCGCCAGATTTTGGCCAATATTTGAGGGGAACATGAAGTGGAAAGAGGTATACTAAATTTCAGCTTCAAAGGCATATCCTTAAAGTTGCAAATTGGAGGCGGAGGCCTTTCAAGATGCGTTCGAAAATTCTGCGTCTCTTCATTAAACAGTCACAGTCTGGAAACATCTGCGCCACTTCTTGCTCTTTAATTTGCTCTCCGGAGCCGTTACTTTGTGCCATCTGTTTCGACGGCATGTTCTCCTGTTACAAAGCCCAATTTTGTGCATTATGAAAATTTTTGCCAAATATTGGCGAATATATCAGGAGAACATGAAGTGGAAAGAGGTATACTAAATTTCAGCTTCAAAGGCATCGCCTTAAAGTTGCCAATAAGAGGCACAGGCCTTTCAAGAGGCGTTCGAAAATTCTGCGTCTCTTCGTTAAACAGTCACTGCCTCGAAACATCTGCGCCACTTCTTGCTCTTTGATTTGCTCTCCGGAGCCGTTACTTTGTGCCATCTCTTTCGACGGCATGTTCTCCTGTTACAATCCCAATTTTGTGCATTCTGAAAATTTTCGCCAGATTTTGGCCAATATATCAGGGGAACATGAAGCGGAAAGAGGTATACTAAATTTCAGCTTCAAAGGCATATCCTTAAAGTTGCAAATTAGGGGCGGAGGCCTTTCAAGATGCGTTCGAAAATTCTGCGTCTCTTCGTTAAACAGTCACAGTCTGGAAACACCTGCGCCACATCTTGACCTTTGATTTGCTCTCCGGAGCCGTTACTTTGTGCCATCTCTTTCGACGGCATGTTCTCCTGTTACAAAGCCCAATTTTGTGCAATATGAAAATTTTTGCACAAATTTTGGCCAATATATCAGGAGAACATGAAGTGGAAAGAGGTATACTAAATCTGAGATTCATAGGCATCGCCTTAAAGTTGCAAGTAAGAGGTGCAGGCCTTTCAAGCGGCGTTCGAAAATTCTGCGTTTCTTCGTTAAACAGTCACAGTCTCGAAACGTCTGCGCCACTTCTCGCTCTTTGATTTGCTCTCCGGAGACGTTACTTTGTGCCATCTCTTTCGACAGAATGATCTCCTGTTACAAAGCCCAATTTTGTGCATTCTGATAATTTTCGCCAAATTTTGGCGAATATATCAGGAGAACATGAAGTGGAAAGAGGTATACTAAATTTCAGCTTCAAAGGCATCGCCTTAAAGTTGCCAATAAGAGGCACAGGCCTTTCAAGAGGCGTTCGAAAATTCTGCGTCTCTTCGTTAAACAGTCACTGCCTCGAAACATCTGCGCCACTTCTTGCTCTTTGATTTGCTCTCCGGAGCCGTTACTTTGTGCCATCTCTTTCGACGGCATGTTCTCCTGTTACAATCCCAATTTTGTGCATTCTGAAAATTTTCGCCAGATTTTGGCCAATATATCAGGGGAACATGAAGCGGAAAGAGGTATACTAAATTTCAGCTTAAAAGGCATATCCTTAAAGTTGCAAATTAGGGGCGGAGGCCTTTCAAGATGCGTTCGAAAATTCTGCGTCTCTTCGTTAAACAGTCACAGTCTGGAAACACCTGCGCCACATCTTGACCTTTGATTTGCTCTCCGGAGCCGTTACTTTGTGCCATCTCTTTCGACGGCATGTTCTCCTGTTACAAAGCCCAATTTTGTGCAATATGAAAATTTTTGCACAAATTTTGGCCAATATATCAGGAGAACATGAAGTGGAAAGAGGTATACTAAATTTGAGATTCATAGGCATCGCCTTAAAGTTGCAAGTAAGAGGTGCAGGCCTTTCAAGCGGCGTTCGAAAATTCTGCGTCTCTTCGTTAAACAGTCACAGTCTCAAATCGTCTGCGCCACTACTCGCTCTTTGATTTGCTCTCCGGAGACGTTACTTTGTGCCATCTCTTTCGACAGAATGATCTCCTGTTACAAAGCCCAATTTTGTGCATTCTGATAATTTTCGCCAAATTTTGGCGAATATATCAGGAGAACATGAAGTGGAAAGAGGTATACTAAATATCAGCTTCAAAGGCATCGCCTTAAAGTTGCCAATAAGAGGCACAGGCCTTTTAAGAGGCGTTCGAAAATTCTGCGTCTCTTCGTTAAACAATCACTGCCTCGAAACATCTGCGCCACTTCTTGCTCTTCGGTTTGCTCTCCGGAGCCGTTACTTTGTGCCATCTCTTTCGACGGCATGTTCTCCTGTTACAAAGCCCAATTTTGTGCATTCTGAAAATTTTTGCACAAATTTTGGCCAATATATCAGGTGAACATGAAGTGGAAAGAGGTATACTAAATTTGAGATTCATAGGCATCGCCTTAAAGTTGCAAGTAAGAGGTGCAGGCCTTTCAAGCGGCGTTCGAAAATTCTGCGTCTCTTCGTTAAACAGTCACAGTCTCGAAAAGTCTGCGCCACTTCTCGCTCTTTGATTTGCTCTCCGGAGACGTTGCTTTGTACCATCTCTTTCGACAGAATGTTCTCCTGTTATAATCCCAATTTTGTGCATTCTGAAAATTTTCGCCAGATTTTGGCCAATATTTGAGGGGAACATGAAGTGGAAAGAGGTATACTAAATTTCAGCTTCAAAGGCATATCCTTAAAGTTGCAAATTGGAGGCGGAGGCCTTTCAAGATGCGTTCGAAAATTCTGCGTCTCTTCATTAAACAGTCACAGTCTGGAAACATCTGCGCCACTTCTTGCTCTTTGATTTGCTCTCCGGAGCCGTTACTTTGTGCCATCTGTTTCGACGGCATGTTCTCCTGTTACAAAGCCCAATTTTGTGCATTATGAAAATTTTTGCCAAATTTTGGCGAATATATCAGGAGAACATGAAGTGGAAAGAGGTATACTAAATTTCAGCTTCAAAGGCATCGCCTTAAAGTTGCCAATAAGAGGCACAGGCCTTTCAAGAGGCGTTCGAAAATTCTGCGTCTCTTCGTTAAACAGTCACAGTCTGGAAACATCTGCGCCACTTCTTGACCTTTGATTTGCTCTCCGGAGCCGTTACTTTGTGCTATCTCTTTCGACGGCATGTTCTCCTGTTACAAAGCCCAATTTTGCGCAATATGAAAATTTTTGCCAAATTTTGGCCAATATATCAGGAGAACATGAAGTGGAAAGAGGTATACTAAATTTGAGATTCATAGGCATCGCCTTAAAGTTGCAAGTAAGAGGTGCAGGCCTTTCAAGCGGCATTCGAAAATTCTGCGTCTCTTCGTTAAACAGTCACAGTCTCGAAACGTCTGCGCCACTTCTCGCTCTTTGATTTGCTCTCCGGAGACGTTACTTTGTACCATCTCTTTCGACGGCATGTTCTCCTGTTACAAAGCCCAATTTTGTGCAATATGAAAATTTTTGCACAAATTTTGGCCAATATATCAGGAGAACATGAAGTGGAAAGAGGTATACTAAATTTCAGCTTCAAAGGCATCGCCTTAAAGTTGCCAATAAGAGGCACAGGCCTTTCAAGAGGCGTTCGAAAATTCTGCGTCTCTTCGTTAAACAGTCACTGCCTCGAAACATCTGCGCCACTTCTTGCTCTTTGATTTGCTCTCCGGAGCCGTTACTTTGTGCCATCTCTTTCGACGGCATGTTCTCCTGTTACAATCCCAATTTTGTGCATTCTGAAAATTTTCGCCAGATTTTGGCCAATATATCAGGGGAACATGAAGCGGAAAGAGGTATACTAAATTTCAGCTTCAAAGGCATATCCTTAAAGTTGCAAATTAGGGGCGGAGGCCTTTCAAGATGCGTTCGAAAATTCTGCGTCTCTTCGTTAAACAGTCACAGTCTGGAAACACCTGCGCCACATCTTGACCTTTGATTTGCTCTCCGGAGCCGTTACTTTGTGCCATCTCTTTCGACGGCATGTTCTCCTGTTACAAAGCCCAATTTTGTGCAATATGAAAATTTTTGCACAAATTTTGGCCAATATATCAGGAGAACATGAAGTGGAAAGAGGTATACTAAATTTGAGATTCATAGGCATCGCCTTAAAGTTGCAAGTAAGAGGTGCAGGCCTTTCAAGCGGCGTTCGAAAATTCTGCGTCTCTTCGTTAAACAGTCACAGTCTCGAAACGTCTGCGCCACTTCTCGCTCTTTGATTTGCTCTCCGGAGACGTTACTTTGTGCCATCTCTTTCGACAGAATGATCTCCTGTTACAAAGCCCAATTTTGTGCATTCTGATAATTTTCGCCAAATTTTGGCGAATATATCAGGAGAACATGAAGTGGAAAGAGGTATACTAAATATCAGCTTCAAAGGCATCGCCTTAAAGTTGCCAATAAGAGGCACAGGCCTTTTAAGTGGCGTTCGAAAATTCTGCGTCTCTTCGTTAAACAGTCACTGCCTCGAAACATCTGCGCCACTTCTTGCTCTTTGGTTTGCTCTCCGGAGCCGTTACTTTGTGCCATCTCTTTCGACGGCATGTTCTCCTGTTACAAAGCCCAATTTTGTGCATTCTGAAAATTTTTGCACAAATTTTGGCCAATAAATCAGGAGAACATGAAGTGGAAAGAGGTATACTAAATTTGAGATTCATAGGCATCGCCTTAAAGTTGCAAGTAAGAGGTGCAGGCCTTTCAAGCGGCGTTCGAAAATTCTGCGTCTCTTCGTTAAACAGTCACAGTCTCGAAACGTCTGCGCCACTTCTCGCTCTTTGATTTGCTCTCCGGAGCCGTTACTTTGTGCTATCTCTTTCGACGGCATGTTCTCCTGTTACAAAGCCCAATTTTGCGCAATATGAAAATTTTTGCCAAATTTTGGCCAATATATCAGGAGAACATGAAGTGGAAAGAGGTATACTAAATTTGAGATTCATAGGCATCGCCTTAAAGTTGCAAATAAGAGGTGCAGGCCTTTCAAGCGGCGTTCGAAAATTCTGCGTCTCTTCGTTAAACAGTCACAGTCTCGAAACGTCTGCGCCAATTCTCGCTCCTTGATTTGCTCTCCGGAGACGTTACTTTGTGCCATCTCTTTCGACAGAATGTTCTCCTGTTACAAAGCCCAATTTTGTGCATTCTGAAAATTTTCGCCAGATTTTGGCCAATATATCAGGGGAACATGAAGTGGAAAGAGGTATACTAAATTTCAGCTTCAAAGGCATATCCTTAAAGTTGCAAATTGGAGGCGGAGGCCTTTCAAGATGCGTTCGAAAATTCTGCGTCTCTTCATTAAACAGTCACAGTCTGGAAACATCTGCGCCACTTCTTGCTCTTTGATTTGCTCTCCGGAGCCGTTACTTTGTGCCATCTCTTTCGACGGCATGTTCTCCTGTTACAAAGCCCAATTTTGTGCAATATGAAAATTTTTGCACAAATTTTGGCCAATATATCAGGAGAACATGAAGTGGAAAGAGGTATACTAAATTTCAGCTTCAAAGGCATCGCCTTAAAGTTGCCAATAAGAGGCACAGGCCTTTCAAGAGGCGTTCGAAAATTCTGCGCCTCTTCGTTAAACAGTCACAGTCTCGAAACGTCTGCGCCACTTCTCGCTCTTTGATTTGCTCTCCGGAGACGTTGCTTTGTACCATCTCTTTCGACAGAATGTTCTCCTGTTATAATCCCAATTTTGTGCATTCTGAAAATTTTCGCCAGATTTTGGCCAATATTTGAGGGGAACATGAAGTGAAAAGAGGTATACTAAATTTCAGCTTCAAAGGCATATCCTTAAAGTTGCAAATTGGAGGCGGAGGCCTTTCAAGATGCGTTCGAAAATTCTGCGTCTCTTCATTAAACAGTCACAGTCTGGAAACATCTGCGCCACTTCTTGCTCTTTGATTTGCTCTCCGGAGCCGTTACTTTGTGCCATCTGTTTCGACGGCATGTTCTCCAGTTACAAAGCCCAATTTTGTGCATTATGAAAATTTTTGCCAAATTTTGGCGAATATATCAGGAGAACATGAAGTGGAAAGAGGTATACTAAATTTCAGCTTCAAAGGCATCGCCTTAAAGTTGCCAATAAGAGGCACAGGCCTTTCAAGAGGCGTTCGAAAATTCTGCGTCTCTTCGTTAAGCAGTCACTGCCTCGAAACATCTGCGCCACTTCTTGCTCTTTGATTTGCTCTCCGGAGCCGTTACTTTGTGCCATCTCTTGCGACGGCATGTTCTCCTGTTACAATCCCAATTTTGTGCATTCTGAAAATTTTCGCCAGATTTTGGCCAATATATCAGGGGAACATGAAGCGGAAAGAGGTATACTAAATTTCAGCTTCAAAGGCATATCCTTAAAGTTGCAAATTAGGGGCGGAGGCCTTTCAAGATGCGTTCGAAAATTCTGCGTCTCTTCGTTAAACAGTCACAGTCTGGAAACACCTGCGCCACATCTTGACCTTTGATTTGCTCTCCGGAGCCGTTACTTTGTGCCATCTCTTTCGACGGCATGTTCTCCTGTTACAAAGCCCAATTTTGTGCAATATGAAAATTTTTGCACAAATTTTGGCCAATATATCAGGAAAACATGAAGTGGAAAGAGGTATACTAAATTTGAGATTCATAGGCATCGCCTTAAAGTTGCAAGTAAGAGGTGCAGGCCTTTCAAGCGGCGTTCGAAAATTCTGCGTCTCTTCGTTAAACAGTCACAGTCTCGAATCGTCTGCGCCACTACTCGCTCTTTGATTTGCTCTCCGGAGACGTTACTTTGTGCCATCTCTTTCGACAGAATGATCTCCTGTTACAAAGCCCAATTTTGTGCATTCTGATAATTTTCGCCAAATTTTGGCGAATATATCAGGAGAACATGAAGTGGAAAGAGGTATACTAAATATCAGCTTCAAAGGCATCGCCTTAAAGTTGCCAATAAGAGGCACAGGCCTTTTAAGAGGCGTTCGAAAATTCTGCGTCTCTTCGTTAAACAGTCACTGCCTCGAAACATCTGCGCCACTTCTTGCTCTTCGGTTTGCTCTCCGGAGCCGTTACTTTGTGCCATCTCTTTCGACGGCATGTTCTCCTGTTACAAAGCCCAATTTTGTGCATTCTGAAAATTTTTGCACAAATTTTGGCCAATATATCAGGTGAACATGAAGTGGAAAGAGGTATACTAAATTTGAGATTCATAGGCATCGCCTTAAAGTTGCAAGTAAGAGGTGCAGGCCTTTCAAGCGGCGTTCGAAAATTCTGCGTCTCTTCGTTAAACAGTCACAGTCTCGAAAAGTCTGCGCCACTTCTCGCTCTTTGATTTGCTCTCCGGAGACGTTGCTTTGTACCATCTCTTTCGACAGAATGTTCTCCTGTTATAATCCCAATTTTGTGCATTCTGAAAATTTTCGCCAGATTTTGGCCAATATTTGAGGGGAACATGAAGTGGAAAGAGGTATACTAAATTTCAGCTTCAAAGGCATATCCTTAAAGTTGCAAATTGGAGGCGGAGGCCTTTCAAGATGCGTTCGAAAATTCTGCGTCTCTTCATTAAACAGTCACAGTCTGGAAACATCTGCGCCACTTCTTGCTCTTTGATTTGCTCTCCGGAGCCGTTACTTTGTGCCATCTGTTTCGACGGCATGTTCTCCTGTTACAAAGCCCAATTTTGTGCATTATGAAAATTTTTGCCAAATTTTGGCGAATATATCAGGAGAACATGAAGTGGAAAGAGGTATACTAAATTTCAGCTTCAAAGGCATCGCCTTAAAGTTGCCAATAAGAGGCACAGGCCTTTCAAGAGGCGTTCGAAAATTCTGCGTCTCTTCGTTAAACAGTCACAGTCTGGAAACATCTGCGCCACTTCTTGACCTTTGATTTGCTCTCCGGAGCCGTTACTTTGTGCTATCTCTTTCGACGGCATGTTCTCCTGTTACAAAGCCCAATTTTGCGCAATATGAAAATTTTTGCCAAATTTTGGCCAATATATCAGGAGAACATGAAGTGGAAAGAGGTATACTAAATTTGAGATTCATAGGCATCGCCTTAAAGTTGCAAGTAAGAGGTGCAGGCCTTTCAAGCGGCGTTCGAAAATTCTGCGTCTCTTCGTTAAACAGTCACAGTCTCGAAACGTCTGCGCCACTTCTCGCTCTTTGATTTGCTCTCCGGAGACGTTACTTTGTACCATCTCTTTCGACGGCATGTTCTCCTGTTACAAAGCCCAATTTTGTGCAATATGAAAATTTTTGCACAAATTTTGGCCAATATATCAGGAGAACATGAAGTGGAAAGAGGTATACTAAATTTCAGCTTCAAAGGCATCGCCTTAAAGTTGCCAATAAGAGGCACAGGCCTTTCAAGAGGCGTTCGAAAATTCTGCGTCTCTTCGTTAAACAGTCACTGCCTCGAAACATCTGCGCCACTTCTTGCTCTTTGATTTGCTCTCCGGAGCCGTTACTTTGTGCCATCTCTTTCGACGGCATGTTCTCCTGTTACAATCCCAATTTTGTGCATTCTGAAAATTTTCGCCAGATTTTGGCCAATATATCAGGGGAACATGAAGCGGAAAGAGGTATACTAAATTTCAGCTTCAAAGGCATATCCTTAAAGTTGCAAATTAGGGGCGGAGGCCTTTCAAGATGCGTTCGAAAATTCTGCGTCTCTTCGTTAAACAGTCACAGTCTGGAAACACCTGCGCCACATCTTGACCTTTGATTTGCTCTCCGGAGCCGTTACTTTGTGCCATCTCTTTCGACGGCATGTTCTCCTGTTACAAAGCCCAATTTTGTGCAATATGAAAATTTTTGCACAAATTTTGGCCAATATATCAGGAGAACATGAAGTGGAAAGAGGTATACTAAATTTGAGATTCATAGGCATCGCCTTAAAGTTGCAAGTAAGAGGTGCAGGCCTTTCAAGCGGCGTTCGAAAATTCTGCGTCTCTTCGTTAAACAGTCACAGTCTCGAAAAGTCTGCGCCACTTCTCGCTCTTTGATTTGCTCTCCGGAGACGTTGCTTTGTACCATCTCTTTCGACAGAATGTTCTCCTGTTATAATCCCAATTTTGTGCATTCTGAAAATTTTCGCCAGATTTTGGCCAATATTTGAGGGGAACAGGAAGTGGAAAGAGGTATACTAAATTTCAGCTTCAAAGGCATATCCTTAAAGTTGCAAATTGGAGGCGGAGGCCTTTCAAGATGCGTTCGAAAATTCTGCGTCTCTTCATTAAACAGTCACAGTCTGGAAACATCTGCGCCACTTCTTGCTCTTTGATTTGCTCTCCGGAGCCGTTACTTTGTGCCATCTGTTTCGACGGCATGTTCTCCTGTTACAAAGCCCAATTTTGTGCATTATGAAAATTTTTGCCAAATTTTGGCGAATATATCAGGAGAACATGAAGTGGAAAGAGGTATACTAAATTTCAGCTTCAAAGGCATCGCCTTAAAGTTGCCAATAAGAGGCACAGGCCTTTCAAGAGGCGTTCGAAAATTCTGCGTCTCTTCATTAAACAGTCACAGTCTGGAAACATCTGCGCCACTTCTTGCTCTTTGATTTGCTCTCCGGAGCCGTTACTTTGTGCCATCTGTTTCGACGGCATGTTCTCCTGTTACAAAGCCCAATTTTGTGCATTATGAAAATTTTTGCCAGATTTTGGCCAATATATCAGGGGATCATGAAGCGGAAAGGGGTATACTAAATTTCAGCTTCAAAGGCATATCCTTAAAGTTGCAAATTAGAGGCGGAGGCCTTTCAAGATGCGTTCGAAAATTCTGCGTCTCTTCGTTAAACAGTCACAGTCTGGAAACATCTGCGCCACTTCTTGACCTTTGATTTGCTCTCCGGAGCCGTTACTTTGTGCTATCTCTTTCGACGGCATGTTCTCCTGTTACAAAGCCCAATTTTGCGCAATATGAAAATTTTTGCCAAATTTTGGCCAATATATCAGGAGAACATGAAGTGGAAAGAGGTATACTAAATTTGAGATTCATAGGCATCGCCTTAAAGTTGCAAGTAAGAGGTGCAGGCCTTTCAAGCGGCGTTCGAAAATTCTGCGTCTCTTCGTTAAACAGTCACAGTCTCGAAACGTCTGCGCCACTTCTCGCTCTTTGATTTGCTCTCCGGAGACGTTACTTTGTACCATCTCTTTCGACGGCATGTTCTCCTGTTACAAAGCCCAATTTTGTGCAATATGAAAATTTTTGCACAAATTTTGGCCAATATATCAGGAGAACATGAAGTGGAAAGAGGTATACTAAATTTCAGCTTCAAAGGCATCGCCTTAAAGTTGCAAGTAAGAGGTGCAGGCCTTTCAAGCGGCGTTCGAAAATTCTGCGTCTCATCGTTAAACAGTCACAGTCTCGAAACGTCTGCGCCACTTCTCGCTCTTTGATTTGCTCTCCGGAGACGTTGCTTTGTACCATCTCTTTCGACAGAATGTTCTCCTGTTATAATCCCAATTTTGTGCATTCTGAAAATTTTCGCCAGATTTTGGCCAATATTTGAGGGGAACATGAAGTGGAAAGAGGTATACTAAATTTCAGCTTCAAAGGCATATCCTTAAAGTTGCAAATTGGTGGCGGAGGCCTTTCAAGATGCGTTCGAAAATTCTGCGTCTCTTCATTAAACAGTCACAGTCTGGAAACATCTGCGCCACTTCTTGCTCTTTGATTTGCTCTCCGGAGCCGTTACTTTGTGCCATCTGTTTCGACGGCATGTTCTCCTGTTACAAAGCCCAATTTTGTGCATTATGAAAATTTTTGCCAAATTTTGGCGAATATATCAGGTGAACATGAAGTGGAAAGAGGTATACTAAATTTGAGATTCATAGGCATCGCCTTAAAGTTGCAAGTAAGAGGTGCAGGCCTTTCAAGCGGCGTTCGAAAATTCTGCGTCTCTTCGTTAAACAGTCACAGTCTCGAAAAGTCTGCGCCACTTCTCGCTCTTTGATTTGCTCTCCGGAGACGTTGCTTTGTACCATCTCTTTCGACAGAATGTTCTCCTGTTATAATCCCAATTTTGTGCATTCTGAAAATTTTCGGCAGATTTTGGCCAATATTTGAGGGGAACATGAAGTGGAAAGAGGTATACTAAATTTCAGCTTCAAAGGCATATCCTTAAAGTTGCAAATTGGAGGCGGAGGCCTTTCAAGATGCGTTCGAAAATTCTGCGTCTCTTCATTAAACAGTCACAGTCTGGAAACATCTGCGCCACTTCTTGCTCTTTGATTTGCTCTCCGGAGCCGTTACTTTGTGCCATCTGTTTCGACGGCATGTTCTCCTGTTACAAAGCCCAATTTTGTGCATTATGAAAATTTTTGCCAGATTTTGGCCAATATATCAGGGGAACATGAAGCGGAAAGAGGTATACTAAATTTCAGCTTCAAAGGCATATCCTTAAAGTTGCAAATTAGAGGCGGAGGCCTTTCAAGATGCGTTCGAAAATTCTGCGTCTCTTCGTTAAACAGTCACAGTCTGGAAACATCTGCGCCACTTCTTGACCTTTGATTTGCTCTCCGGAGCCGTTACTTTGTGCTATCTCTTTCGACGGCATGTTCTCCTGTTACAAAGCCCAATTTTGCGCAATATGAAAATTTTTGCCAAATTTTGGCCAATATATCAGGAGAACATGAAGTGGAAAGAGGTATACTAAATTTGAGATTCATAGGCATCGCCTTAAAGTTGCAAATAAGAGGTGCAGGCCTTTCAAGCGGCGTTCGAAAATTCTGCGTCTCTTCGTTAAACAGTCACAGTCTCGAAACGTCTGCGCCAATTCTCGCTCCTTGATTTGCTCTCCGGAGACGTTACTTTGTGCCATCTCTTTCGACAGAATGTTCTCCTGTTACAAAGCCCAATTTTGTGCATTCTGAAAATTTTCGCCAGATTTTGGCCAATATTTGAGGGGAACATGAAGTGGAAAGAGGTATACTAAATTTCAGCTTCAAAGGCATATCCTTAAAGTTGCAAATTAGGGGCGGAGGCCTTTCAAGATGCGTTCGAAAATTCTGCGTCTCTTCGTTAAACAGTCACAGTCTGGAAACACCTGCGCCACATCTTGACCTTTGATTTGCTCTCCGGAGCCGTTACTTTGTGCTATCTCTTTCGACGGCATGTTCTCCTGTTACAAAGCCCAATTTTGCGCAATATGAAAATTTTTGCCAAATTTTGGCCAATATATCAGGAGAACATGAAGTGGAAAGAGGTATACTAAATTTGAGATTCATAGGCATCGCCTTAAAGTTGCAAATAAGAGGTGCAGGCCTTTCAAGCGGCGTTCGAAAATTCTGCGTCTCTTCGTTAAACAGTCACAGTCTCGAAACGTCTGCGCCAATTCTCGCTCCTTGATTTGCTCTCCGGAGACGTTACTTTGTGCCATCTCTTTCGACAGAATGTTCTCCTGTTACAAAGCCCAATTTTGTGCATTCTGAAAATTTTCGCCAGATTTTGGCCAATATATCAGGGGAACATGAAGTGGAAAGAGGTATACTAAATTTCAGCTTCAAAGGCATATCCTTAAAGTTGCAAATTGGAGGCGGAGGCCTTTCAAGATGCGTTCGAAAATTCTGCGTCTCTTCATTAAACAGTCACAGTCTGGAAACATCTGCGCCACTTCTTGCTCTTTGATTTGCTCTCCGGAGCCGTTACTTTGTGCCATCTCTTTCGACGGCATGTTCTCCTGTTACAAAGCCCAATTTTGTGCATTATGAAAATTTTTGCCAAATTTTGGCGAATATATCAGGAGAACATGAAGTGGAAAGAGGTATACTAAATTTCAGCTTCAAAGGCATCGCCTTAAAGTTGCCAATAAGAGGCACAGGCCTTTCAAGAGGCGTTCGAAAATTCTGCGTCTCTTCGTTAAACAGTCACTGCCTCGAAACATCTGCGCCACTTCTTGCTCTTTGATTTGCTCTCCGGAGCCGTTACTTTGTGCCATCTCTTTCGACGGCATGTTCTCCTGTTACAAAGCCCAATTTTGTGCATTCTGAAAATTTTTGCACAAATTTTGGCCAATATATCAGGAGAACATGAAGGGGAAAGAGGTATACTAAATTTGAGATTCATAGGCATCGCCTTAAAGATGCAAGTAAGAGGTGCAGGCCTTTCAAGCGGCGTTCGAAAATTCTGCGTCTCTTCGTTAAACAGTCACAGTCTTGAAACGTCTGCGCCACTTCTCGCTCTTTGATTTGCTCTCCGGAGACGTTACTTTGTACTATCTCTTTCGACGGCATGTTCTCCTGTTACAAAGCCCAATTTTGTGCAATATGAAAATTTTTGCACAAATTTTGGCCAATATATCAGGAGAACATGAAGTGGAAAGAGGTATACTAAATTTCAGCTTCAAAGGCATCGCCTTAAAGTTGCCAATAAGAGGCACAGGCCTTTCAAGAGGCGTTCGAAAATTCTGCGCCTCTTCGTTAAACAGTCACAGTCTCGAAACGTCTGCGCCACTTCTCGCTCTTTGATTTGCTCTCCGGAGACGTTGCTTTGTACCATCTCTTTCGACAGAATGTTCTCCTGTTATAATCCCAATTTTGTGCATTCTGAAAATTTTCGCCAGATTTTGGCCAATATTTGAGGGGAACATGAAGTGGAAAGAGGTATACTAAATTTCAGCTTCAAAGGCATATCCTTAAAGTTGCAAATTAGGGGCGGAGGCCTTTCAAGATGCGTTCGAAAATTCTGCGTCTCTTCGTTAAACAGTCACAGTCTGGAAACACCTGCGCCACATCTTGACCTTTGATTTGCTCTCCGGAGCCGTTACTTTGTGCCATCTCTTTCGACGGCATGTTCTCCTGTTACAAAGCCCAATTTTGTGCAATATGAAAATTTTTGCACAAATTTTGGCCAATATATCAGGAGAACATGAAGTGGAAAGAGGTATACTAAATTTGAGATTCATAGGCATCGCCTTAAAGTTGCAAGTAAGAGGTGCAGGCCTTTCAAGCGGCGTTCGAAAATTCTGCGTCTCTTCGTTAAACAGTCACAGTCTCGAAACGTCTGCGCCACTTCTCGCTCTTTGATTTGCTCTCCGGAGACGTTACTTTGTGCCATCTCTTTCGACAGAATGATCTCCTGTTACAAAGCCCAATTTTGTGCATTCTGATAATTTTCGCCAAATTTTGGCGAATATATCAGGAGAACATGAAGTGGAAAGAGGTATACTAAATATCAGCTTCAAAGGCATCGCCTTAATGTTGCCAATAAGAGGCACAGGCCTTTTAAGAGGCGTTCGAAAATTCTGCGTCTCTTCGTTAAACAGTCACTGCCTCGAAACATCTGCGCCACTTCTTGCTCTTTCGTTTGCTCTCCGGAGCCGTTACTTTGTGCCATCTCTTTCGACGGCATGTTCTCCTGTTACAAAGCCCAATTTTGTGCATTCTGAAAATTTTTGCACAAATTTTGGCCAATATATCAGGTGAACATGAAGTGGAAAGAGGTATACTAAATTTGAGATTCATAGGCATCGCCTTAAAGTTGCAAGTAAGAGGTGCAGGCCTTTCAAGCGGCGTTCGAAAATTCTGCGTCTCATCGTTAAACAGTCACAGTCTCGAAACGTCTGCGCCACTTCTCGCTCTTTGATTTGCTCTCCGGAGACGTTACTTTGTGCCATCTCTTTCGACAGAATGATCTCCTGTTACAAAGCCCAATTTTGTGCATTCTGATAATTTTCGCCAAATTTTGGCGAATATATCAGGAGAACATGAAGTGGAAAGAGGTATACTAAATATCAGCTTCAAAGACATCGCCTTAATGTTGCCAATAAGAGGCACAGGCCTTTTAAGAGGCGTTCGAAAATTCTGCGTCTCTTCGTTAAACAGTCACTGCCTCGAAACATCTGCGCCACTTCTTGCTCTTTCGTTTGCTCTCCGGAGCCGTTACTTTGTGCCATCTCTTTCGACGGCATGTTCTCCTGTTACAAAGCCCAATTTTGTGCATTCTGAAAATTTTTGCACAAATTTTGGCCAATATATCAGGTGAACATGAAGTGGAAAGAGGTATACTAAATTTGAGATTCATAGGCATCGCCTTAAAGTTGCAAGTAAGAGGTGCAGGCCTTTCAAGCGGCGTTCGAAAATTCTGCGTCTCATCGTTAAACAGTCACAGTCTCGAAACGTCTGCGCCACTTCTCGCTCTTTGATTTGCTCTCCGGAGACGTTGCTTTGTACCATCTCTTTCGACAGAATGTTCTCCTGTTATAATCCCAATTTTGTGCATTATGAAAATTTTTGCCAAATTTTGGCGAATATATCAGGAGAACATGAAGTGGAAAGAGGTATACTAAATTTCAGCTTCAAAGGCATCGCCTTAAAGTTGCCAATAAGAGGCACAGGCCTTTCAAGAGGCGTTCGAAAATTCTGCGTCTCTTCATTAAACAGTCACAGTCTGGAAACATCTGCGCCACTTCTTGCTCTTTGATTTGCTCTCCGGAGCCGTTACTTTGTGCCATCTGTTTCGACGGCATGTTCTCCTGTTACAAAGCCCAATTTTGTGCATTATGAAAATTTTTGCCAGATTTTGGCGAATATATCAGGAGAACATGAAGTGGAAAGAGGTATACTAAATATCAGCTTCAAAGGCATCGCCTTAAAGTTGCCAATAAGAGGCACAGGCCTTTTAAGAGGCGTTCGAAAATTCTGCGTCTCTTCGTTAAACAGTCACTGCCTCGAAACATCTGCGCCACTTCTTGCTCTTTCGTTTGCTCTCCGGAGCCGTTACTTTGTGCCATCTCTTTCGACGGCATGTTCTCCTGTTACAAAGCCCAATTTTGTGCATTCTGAAAATTTTTGCACAAATTTTGGCCAATATATCAGGTGAACATGAAGTGGAAAGAGGTATACTAAATTTGAGATTCATAGGCATCGCCTTAAAGTTGCAAGTAAGAGGTGCAGGCCTTTCAAGCGGCGTTCGAAAATTCTGCGTCTCATCGTTAAACAGTCACAGTCTCGAAACGTCTGCGCCACTTCTCGCTCTTTGATTTGCTCTCCGGAGACGTTGCTTTGTACCATCTCTTTCGACAGAATGTTCTCCTGTTATAATCCCAATTTTGTGCATTATGAAAATTTTTGCCAAATTTTGGCGAATATATCAGGAGAACATGAAGTGGAAAGAGGTATACTAAATTTCAGCTTCAAAGGCATCGCCTTAAAGTTGCCAATAAGAGGCACAGGCCTTTCAAGAGGCGTTCGAAAATTCTGCGTCTCTTCATTAAACAGTCACAGTCTGGAAACATCTGCGCCACTTCTTGCTCTTTGATTTGCTCTCCGGAGCCGTTACTTTGTGCCATCTGTTTCGACGGCATGTTCTCCTGTTACAAAGCCCAATTTTGTGCATTATGAAAATTTTTGCCAGATTTTGGCCAATATATCAGGGGAACATGAAGCGGAAGGAGGTATACTAAATTTCAGCTTCAAAGGCATATCCTTAAAGTTGCAAATTAGAGGCGGAGGCCTTTCAAGATGCGTTCGAAAATTCTGCGTCTCTTCGTTAAACAGTCACAGTCTGGAAACATCTGCGCCACTTCTTGACCTTTGATTTGCTCTCCGGAGCCGTTACTTTGTGCTATCTCTTTCGACGGCATGTTCTCCTGTTACAAAGCCCAATTTTGCGCAATATGAAAATTTTTGCCAAATTTTGGCCAATATATCAGGAGAACATGAAGTGGAAAGAGGTATACTAAATTTGAGATTCATAGGCATCGCCTTAAAGTTGCAAGTAAGAGGTGCAGGCCTTTCAAGCGGCGTTCGAAAATTCTGCGTCTCTTCGTTAAACAGTCACAGTCTCGAAACGTCTGCGCCACTTCTCGCTCTTTGATTTGCTCTCCGGAGACGTTACTTTGTGCCATCTCTTTCGACAGAATGATCTCCTGTTACAAAGCCCAATTTTGTGCATTCTGATAATTTTCGCCAAATTTTGGCGAATATATCAGGAGAACATGAAGTGGAAAGAGGTATACTAAATATCAGCTTCAAAGGCATCGCCTTAATGTTGCCAATAAGAGGCACAGGCCTTTTAAGAGGCGTTCGAAAATTCTGCGTCTCTTCGTTAAACAGTCACTGCCTCGAAACATCTGCGCCACTTCTTGCTCTTTCGTTTGCTCTCCGGAGCCGTTACTTTGTGCCATCTCTTTCGACGGCATGTTCTCCTGTTACAAAGCCCAATTTTGTGCATTCTGAAAATTTTTGCACAAATTTTGGCCAATATATCAGGTGAACATGAAGTGGAAAGAGGTATACTAAATTTGAGATTCATAGGCATCGCCTTAAAGTTGCAAGTAAGAGGTGCAGGCCTTTCAAGCGGCGTTCGAAAATTCTGCGTCTCATCGTTAAACAGTCACAGTCTCGAAACGTCTGCGCCACTTCTCGCTCTTTGATTTGCTCTCCGGAGACGTTACTTTGTGCCATCTCTTTCGACAGAATGATCTCCTGTTACAAAGCCCAATTTTGTGCATTCTGATAATTTTCGCCAAATTTTGGCGAATATATCAGGAGAACATGAAGTGGAAAGAGGTATACTAAATATCAGCTTCAAAGACATCGCCTTAATGTTGCCAATAAGAGGCACAGGCCTTTTAAGAGGCGTTCGAAAATTCTGCGTCTCTTCGTTAAACAGTCACTGCCTCGAAACATCTGCGCCACTTCTTGCTCTTTCGTTTGCTCTCCGGAGCCGTTACTTTGTGCCATCTCTTTCGACGGCATGTTCTCCTGTTACAAAGCCCAATTTTGTGCATTCTGAAAATTTTTGCACAAATTTTGGCCAATATATCAGGTGAACATGAAGTGGAAAGAGGTATACTAAATTTGAGATTCATAGGCATCGCCTTAAAGTTGCAAGTAAGAGGTGCAGGCCTTTCAAGCGGCGTTCGAAAATTCTGCGTCTCATCGTTAAACAGTCACAGTCTCGAAACGTCTGCGCCACTTCTCGCTCTTTGATTTGCTCTCCGGAGACGTTGCTTTGTACCATCTCTTTCGACAGAATGTTCTCCTGTTATAATCCCAATTTTGTGCATTATGAAAATTTTTGCCAAATTTTGGCGAATATATCAGGAGAACATGAAGTGGAAAGAGGTATACTAAATTTCAGCTTCAAAGGCATCGCCTTAAAGTTGCCAATAAGAGGCACAGGCCTTTCAAGAGGCGTTCGAAAATTCTGCGTCTCTTCATTAAACAGTCACAGTCTGGAAACATCTGCGCCACTTCTTGCTCTTTGATTTGCTCTCCGGAGCCGTTACTTTGTGCCATCTGTTTCGACGGCATGTTCTCCTGTTACAAAGCCCAATTTTGTGCATTATGAAAATTTTTGCCAGATTTTGGCGAATATATCAGGAGAACATGAAGTGGAAAGAGGTATACTAAATATCAGCTTCAAAGGCATCGCCTTAAAGTTGCCAATAAGAGGCACAGGCCTTTTAAGAGGCGTTCGAAAATTCTGCGTCTCTTCGTTAAACAGTCACTGCCTCGAAACATCTGCGCCACTTCTTGCTCTTTCGTTTGCTCTCCGGAGCCGTTACTTTGTGCCATCTCTTTCGACGGCATGTTCTCCTGTTACAAAGCCCAATTTTGTGCATTCTGAAAATTTTTGCACAAATTTTGGCCAATATATCAGGTGAACATGAAGTGGAAAGAGGTATACTAAATTTGAGATTCATAGGCATCGCCTTAAAGTTGCAAGTAAGAGGTGCAGGCCTTTCAAGCGGCGTTCGAAAATTCTGCGTCTCATCGTTAAACAGTCACAGTCTCGAAACGTCTGCGCCACTTCTCGCTCTTTGATTTGCTCTCCGGAGACGTTGCTTTGTACCATCTCTTTCGACAGAATGTTCTCCTGTTATAATCCCAATTTTGTGCATTATGAAAATTTTTGCCAAATTTTGGCGAATATATCAGGAGAACATGAAGTGGAAAGAGGTATACTAAATTTCAGCTTCAAAGGCATATCCTTAAAGTTGCAAATTGGAGGCGGAGGCCTTTCAAGATGCGTTCGAAAATTCTGCGTCTCTTCATTAAACAGTCACAGTCTGGAAACATCTGCGCCACTTCTTGCTCTTTGATTTGCTCTCCGGAGCCGTTACTTTGTGCCATCTGTTTCGACGGCATGTTCTCCTGTTACAAAGCCCAATTTTGTGCATTATGAAAATTTTTGCCAGATTTTGGCCAATATATCAGGGGAACATGAAGCGGAAGGAGGTATACTAAATTTCAGCTTCAAAGGCATATCCTTAAAGTTGCAAATTAGAGGCGGAGGCCTTTCAAGATGCGTTCGAAAATTCTGCGTCTCTTCGTTAAACAGTCACAGTCTGGAAACATCTGCGCCACTTCTTGACCTTTGATTTGCTCTCCGGAGCCGTTACTTTGTGCTATCTCTTTCGACGGCATGTTCTCCTGTTACAAAGCCCAATTTTGCGCAATATGAAAATTTTTGCCAAATTTTGGCCAATATATCAGGAGAACATGAAGTGGAAAGAGGTATACTAAATTTGAGATTCATAGGCATCGCCTTAAAGTTGCAAATAAGAGGTGCAGGCCTTTCAAGCGGCGTTCGAAAATTCTGCGTCTCTTCGTTAAACAGTCACAGTCTCGAAACGTCTGCGCCAATTCTCGCTCCTTGATTTGCTCTCCGGAGCCGTTACTTTGTGCCATCTCTTTCGACGGCATGTTCTCCTGTTACAAAGCCCAATTTTGTGCATTATGAAAATTTTTGCCAAATTTTGGCGAATATATCAGGAGAACATGAAGTGGAAAGAGGTATACTAAATTTCAGCTTCAAAGGCATCGCCTTAAAGTTGCCAATAAGAGGCACAGGCCTTTCAAGAGGCGTTCGAAAATTCTGCGTCTCTTCGTTAAACAGTCACTGCCTCGAAACATCTGCGCCACTTCTCGCTCTTTGATTTGCTCTCCGGCCACGTTACTTTGTGCCATCTCTTTCGACAGAATGTTCTCCTGTTATAATCCCAATTTTGTGCATTATGAAAATTTTTGCCAAATTTTGGCGAATATATCAGGAGAACATGAAGTGGAAAGAGGTATACTAAATTTCAGCTTCAAAGGCATATCCTTAAAGTTGCAAATTGGAGGCGGAGGCCTTTCAAGATGCGTTCGAAAATTCTGCGTCTCTTCATTAAACAGTCACAGTCTGGAAACATCTGCGCCACTTCTTGCTCTTTGATTTGCTCTCCGGAGCCGTTACTTTGTGCCATCTGTTCGACGGCATGTTCTCCTGTTACAAAGCCCAATTTTGTGCATTATGAAAATTTTTGCCAGATTTTGGCCAATATATCAGGAGAACATGAAGTGGAAAGAGGTATACTAAATATCAGCTTCAAAGGCATCGCCTTAATGTTGCCAATAAGAGGCACAGGCCTTTTAAGAGGCGTTCGAAAATTCTGCGTCTCTTCGTTAAACAGTCACTGCCTCGAAACATCTGCGCCACTTCTTGCTCTTTCGTTTGCTCTCCGGAGCCGTTACTTTGTGCCATCTCTTTCGACGGCATGTTCTCCTGTTACAAAGCCCAATTTTGTGCATTCTGAAAATTTTTGCACAAATTTTGGCCAATATATCAGGTGAACATGAAGTGGAAAGAGGTATACTAAATTTGAGATTCATAGGCATCGCCTTAAAGTTGCAAGTAAGAGGTGCAGGCCTTTCAAGCGGCGTTCGAAAATTCTGCGTCTCATCGTTAAACAGTCACTGCCTCGAAACATCTGCGCCACTTCTCGCTCTTTGATTTGCTCTCCGGCCACGTTACTTTGTGCCATCTCTTTCGACAGAATGTTCTCCTGTTATAATCCCAATTTTGTGCATTATGAAAATTTTTGCCAAATTTTGGCGAATATATCAGGAGAACATGAAGTGGAAAGAGGTATACTAAATTTCAGCTTCAAAGGCATATCCTTAAAGTTGCAAATTAGAGGCGGAGGCCTTTCAAGATGCGTTCGAAAATTCTGCGTCTCTTCGTTAAACAGTCACTGCCTCGAAACATCTGCGCCACTTCTCGCTCTTTGATTTGCTCTCCGGCCACGTTACTTTGTGCCATCTCTTTCGACAGAATGTTCTCCTGTTATAATCCCAATTTTGTGCATTATGAAAATTTTTGCCAAATTTTGGCGAATATATCAGGAGAACATGAAGTGGAAAGAGGTATACTAAATTTCAGCTTCAAAGGCATATCCTTAAAGTTGCAAATTGGAGGCGGAGGCCTTTCAAGATGCGTTCGAAAATTCTGCGTCTCTTCATTAAACAGTCACAGTCTGGAAACATCTGCGCCACTTCTTGCTCTTTGATTTGCTCTCCGGAGCCGTTACTTTGTGCCATCTGTTCGACGGCATGTTCTCCTGTTACAAAGCCCAATTTTGTGCATTATGAAAATTTTTGCCAGATTTTGGCCAATATATCAGGAGAACATGAAGTGGAAAGAGGTATACTAAATATCAGCTTCAAAGGCATCGCCTTAATGTTGCCAATAAGAGGCACAGGCCTTTTAAGAGGCGTTCGAAAATTCTGCGTCTCTTCGTTAAACAGTCACTGCCTCGAAACATCTGCGCCACTTCTTGCTCTTTCGTTTGCTCTCCGGAGCCGTTACTTTGTGCCATCTCTTTCGACGGCATGTTCTCCTGTTACAAAGCCCAATTTTGTGCATTCTGAAAATTTTTGCACAAATTTTGGCCAATATATCAGGTGAACATGAAGTGGAAAGAGGTATACTAAATTTGAGATTCATAGGCATCGCCTTAAAGTTGCAAGTAAGAGGTGCAGGCCTTTCAAGCGGCGTTCGAAAATTCTGCGTCTCATCGTTAAACAGTCACAGTCTCGAAACGTCTGCGCCACTTCTCGCTCTTTGATTTGCTCTCCGGAGACGTTGCTTTGTACCATCTCTTTCGACAGAATGTTCTCCTGTTATAATCCCAATTTTGTGCATTATGAAAATTTTTGCCAAATTTTGGCGAATATATCAGGAGAACATGAAGTGGAAAGAGGTATACTAAATTTCAGCTTCAAAGGCATCGCCTTAAAGTTGCCAATAAGAGGCACAGGCCTTTCAAGAGGCGTTCGAAAATTCTGCGTCTCTTCATTAAACAGTCACAGTCTGGAAACATCTGCGCCACTTCTTGCTCTTTGATTTGCTCTCCGGAGCCGTTACTTTGTGCCATCTGTTTCGACGGCATGTTCTCCTGTTACAAAGCCCAATTTTGTGCATTATGAAAATTTTTGCCAGATTTTGGCGAATATATCAGGAGAACATGAAGTGGAAAGAGGTATACTAAATATCAGCTTCAAAGGCATCGCCTTAAAGTTGCCAATAAGAGGCACAGGCCTTTTAAGAGGCGTTCGAAAATTCTGCGTCTCTTCGTTAAACAGTCACTGCCTCGAAACATCTGCGCCACTTCTTGCTCTTTCGTTTGCTCTCCGGAGCCGTTACTTTGTGCCATCTCTTTCGACGGCATGTTCTCCTGTTACAAAGCCCAATTTTGTGCATTCTGAAAATTTTTGCACAAATTTTGGCCAATATATCAGGTGAACATGAAGTGGAAAGAGGTATACTAAATTTGAGATTCATAGGCATCGCCTTAAAGTTGCAAGTAAGAGGTGCAGGCCTTTCAAGCGGCGTTCGAAAATTCTGCGTCTCATCGTTAAACAGTCACAGTCTCGAAACGTCTGCGCCACTTCTCGCTCTTTGATTTGCTCTCCGGAGACGTTGCTTTGTACCATCTCTTTCGACAGAATGTTCTCCTGTTATAATCCCAATTTTGTGCATTATGAAAATTTTTGCCAAATTTTGGCGAATATATCAGGAGAACATGAAGTGGAAAGAGGTATACTAAATTTCAGCTTCAAAGGCATATCCTTAAAGTTGCAAATTGGAGGCGGAGGCCTTTCAAGATGCGTTCGAAAATTCTGCGTCTCTTCATTAAACAGTCACAGTCTGGAAACATCTGCGCCACTTCTTGCTCTTTGATTTGCTCTCCGGAGCCGTTACTTTGTGCCATCTGTTTCGACGGCATGTTCTCCTGTTACAAAGCCCAATTTTGTGCATTATGAAAATTTTTGCCAGATTTTGGCCAATATATCAGGGGAACATGAAGCGGAAGGAGGTATACTAAATTTCAGCTTCAAAGGCATATCCTTAAAGTTGCAAATTAGAGGCGGAGGCCTTTCAAGATGCGTTCGAAAATTCTGCGTCTCTTCGTTAAACAGTCACAGTCTGGAAACATCTGCGCCACTTCTTGACCTTTGATTTGCTCTCCGGAGCCGTTACTTTGTGCTATCTCTTTCGACGGCATGTTCTCCTGTTACAAAGCCCAATTTTGCGCAATATGAAAATTTTTGCCAAATTTTGGCCAATATATCAGGAGAACATGAAGTGGAAAGAGGTATACTAAATTTGAGATTCATAGGCATCGCCTTAAAGTTGCAAATAAGAGGTGCAGGCCTTTCAAGCGGCGTTCGAAAATTCTGCGTCTCTTCGTTAAACAGTCACAGTCTCGAAACGTCTGCGCCAATTCTCGCTCCTTGATTTGCTCTCCGGAGCCGTTACTTTGTGCCATCTCTTTCGACGGCATGTTCTCCTGTTACAAAGCCCAATTTTGTGCATTATGAAAATTTTTGCCAAATTTTGGCGAATATATCAGGAGAACATGAAGTGGAAAGAGGTATACTAAATTTCAGCTTCAAAGGCATCGCCTTAAAGTTGCCAATAAGAGGCACAGGCCTTTCAAGAGGCGTTCGAAAATTCTGCGTCTCTTCGTTAAACAGTCACTGCCTCGAAACATCTGCGCCACTTCTCGCTCTTTGATTTGCTCTCCGGCCACGTTACTTTGTGCCATCTCTTTCGACAGAATGTTCTCCTGTTATAATCCCAATTTTGTGCATTATGAAAATTTTTGCCAAATTTTGGCGAATATATCAGGAGAACATGAAGTGGAAAGAGGTATACTAAATTTCAGCTTCAAAGGCATATCCTTAAAGTTGCAAATTGGAGGCGGAGGCCTTTCAAGATGCGTTCGAAAATTCTGCGTCTCTTCATTAAACAGTCACAGTCTGGAAACATCTGCGCCACTTCTTGCTCTTTGATTTGCTCTCCGGAGCCGTTACTTTGTGCCATCTGTTCGACGGCATGTTCTCCTGTTACAAAGCCCAATTTTGTGCATTATGAAAATTTTTGCCAGATTTTGGCCAATATATCAGGAGAACATGAAGTGGAAAGAGGTATACTAAATATCAGCTTCAAAGGCATCGCCTTAATGTTGCCAATAAGAGGCACAGGCCTTTTAAGAGGCGTTCGAAAATTCTGCGTCTCTTCGTTAAACAGTCACTGCCTCGAAACATCTGCGCCACTTCTTGCTCTTTCGTTTGCTCTCCGGAGCCGTTACTTTGTGCCATCTCTTTCGACGGCATGTTCTCCTGTTACAAAGCCCAATTTTGTGCATTCTGAAAATTTTTGCACAAATTTTGGCCAATATATCAGGTGAACATGAAGTGGAAAGAGGTATACTAAATTTGAGATTCATAGGCATCGCCTTAAAGTTGCAAGTAAGAGGTGCAGGCCTTTCAAGCGGCGTTCGAAAATTCTGCGTCTCATCGTTAAACAGTCACTGCCTCGAAACATCTGCGCCACTTCTCGCTCTTTGATTTGCTCTCCGGCCACGTTACTTTGTGCCATCTCTTTCGACAGAATGTTCTCCTGTTATAATCCCAATTTTGTGCATTATGAAAATTTTTGCCAAATTTTGGCGAATATATCAGGAGAACATGAAGTGGAAAGAGGTATACTAAATTTCAGCTTCAAAGGCATATCCTTAAAGTTGCAAATTAGAGGCGGAGGCCTTTCAAGATGCGTTCGAAAATTCTGCGTCTCTTCGTTAAACAGTCACAGTCTGGAAACATCTGCGCCACTTCTTGACCTTTGATTTGCTCTCCGGAGCCGTTACTTTGTGCTATCTCTTTCGACGGCATGTTCTCCTGTTACAAAGCCCAATTTTGCGCAATATGAAAATTTTTGCCAAATTTTGGCCAATATATCAGGAGAACATGAAGTGGAAAGAGGTATACTAAATTTGAGATTCATAGGCATCGCCTTAAAGTTGCAAATAAGAGGTGCAGGCCTTTCAAGCGGCGTTCGAAAATTCTGCGTCTCTTCGTTAAACAGTCACAGTCTCGAAACGTCTGCGCCAATTCTCGCTCCTTGATTTGCTCTCCGGAGCCGTTACTTTGTGCCATCTCTTTCGACGGCATGTTCTCCTGTTACAAAGCCCAATTTTGTGCATTATGAAAATTTTTGCCAAATTTTGGCGAATATATCAGGAGAACATGAAGTGGAAAGAGGTATACTAAATTTCAGCTTCAAAGGCATCGCCTTAAAGTTGCCAATAAGAGGCACAGGCCTTTCAAGAGGCGTTCGAAAATTCTGCGTCTCTTCGTTAAACAGTCACTGCCTCGAAACATCTGCGCCACTTCTCGCTCTTTGATTTGCTCTCCGGCCACGTTACTTTGTGCCATCTCTTTCGACAGAATGTTCTCCTGTTATAATCCCAATTTTGTGCATTATGAAAATTTTTGCCAAATTTTGGCGAATATATCAGGAGAACATGAAGTGGAAAGAGGTATACTAAATTTCAGCTTCAAAGGCATATCCTTAAAGTTGCAAATTGGAGGCGGAGGCCTTTCAAGATGCGTTCGAAAATTCTGCGTCTCTTCATTAAACAGTCACAGTCTGGAAACATCTGCGCCACTTCTTGCTCTTTGATTTGCTCTCCGGAGCCGTTACTTTGTGCCATCTGTTCGACGGCATGTTCTCCTGTTACAAAGCCCAATTTTGTGCATTATGAAAATTTTTGCCAGATTTTGGCCAATATATCAGGAGAACATGAAGTGGAAAGAGGTATACTAAATATCAGCTTCAAAGGCATCGCCTTAATGTTGCCAATAAGAGGCACAGGCCTTTTAAGAGGCGTTCGAAAATTCTGCGTCTCTTCGTTAAACAGTCACTGCCTCGAAACATCTGCGCCACTTCTTGCTCTTTCGTTTGCTCTCCGGAGCCGTTACTTTGTGCCATCTCTTTCGACGGCATGTTCTCCTGTTACAAAGCCCAATTTTGTGCATTCTGAAAATTTTTGCACAAATTTTGGCCAATATATCAGGTGAACATGAAGTGGAAAGAGGTATACTAAATTTGAGATTCATAGGCATCGCCTTAAAGTTGCAAGTAAGAGGTGCAGGCCTTTCAAGCGGCGTTCGAAAATTCTGCGTCTCATCGTTAAACAGTCACAGTCTCGAAACGTCTGCGCCACTTCTCGCTCTTTGATTTGCTCTCCGGAGACGTTACTTTGTGCCATCTCTTTCGACAGAATGATCTCCTGTTACAAAGCCCAATTTTGTGCATTCTGATAATTTTCGCCAAATTTTGGCGAATATATCAGGAGAACATGAAGTGGAAAGAGGTATACTAAATATCAGCTTCAAAGGCATCGCCTTAATGTTGCCAATAAGAGGCACAGGCCTTTTAAGAGGCGTTCGAAAATTCTGCGTCTCTTCGTTAAACAGTCACTGCCTCGAAACATCTGCGCCACTTCTTGCTCTTTCGTTTGCTCTCCGGAGCCGTTACTTTGTGCCATCTCTTTCGACGGCATGTTCTCCTGTTACAAAGCCCAATTTTGTGCATTCTGAAAATTTTTGCACAAATTTTGGCCAATATATCAGGTGAACATGAAGTGGAAAGAGGTATACTAAATTTGAGATTCATAGGCATCGCCTTAAAGTTGCAAGTAAGAGGTGCAGGCCTTTCAAGCGGCGTTCGAAAATTCTGCGTCTCTTCGTTAAACAGTCACAGTCTCGAAACGTCTGCGCCAATTCTCGCTCCTTGATTTGCTCTCCGGAGCCGTTACTTTGTGCCATCTCTTTCGACGGCATGTTCTCCTGTTACAAAGCCCAATTTTGTGCATTATGAAAATTTTTGCCAAATTTTGGCGAATATATCAGGAGAACATGAAGTGGAAAGAGGTATACTAAATTTCAGCTTCAAAGGCATCGCCTTAAAGTTGCCAATAAGAGGCACAGGCCTTTCAAGAGGCGTTCGAAAATTCTGCGTCTCTTCGTTAAACAGTCACTGCCTCGAAACATCTGCGCCACTTCTCGCTCTTTGATTTGCTCTCCGGCCACGTTACTTTGTGCCATCTCTTTCGACAGAATGTTCTCCTGTTATAATCCCAATTTTGTGCATTATGAAAATTTTTGCCAAATTTTGGCGAATATATCAGGAGAACATGAAGTGGAAAGAGGTATACTAAATTTCAGCTTCAAAGGCATATCCTTAAAGTTGCAAATTGGAGGCGGAGGCCTTTCAAGATGCGTTCGAAAATTCTGCGTCTCTTCATTAAACAGTCACAGTCTGGAAACATCTGCGCCACTTCTTGCTCTTTGATTTGCTCTCCGGAGCCGTTACTTTGTGCCATCTGTTCGACGGCATGTTCTCCTGTTACAAAGCCCAATTTTGTGCATTATGAAAATTTTTGCCAGATTTTGGCCAATATATCAGGAGAACATGAAGTGGAAAGAGGTATACTAAATATCAGCTTCAAAGGCATCGCCTTAATGTTGCCAATAAGAGGCACAGGCCTTTTAAGAGGCGTTCGAAAATTCTGCGTCTCTTCGTTAAACAGTCACTGCCTCGAAACATCTGCGCCACTTCTTGCTCTTTCGTTTGCTCTCCGGAGCCGTTACTTTGTGCCATCTCTTTCGACGGCATGTTCTCCTGTTACAAAGCCCAATTTTGTGCATTCTGAAAATTTTTGCACAAATTTTGGCCAATATATCAGGTGAACATGAAGTGGAAAGAGGTATACTAAATTTGAGATTCATAGGCATCGCCTTAAAGTTGCAAGTAAGAGGTGCAGGCCTTTCAAGCGGCGTTCGAAAATTCTGCGTCTCATCGTTAAACAGTCACAGTCTCGAAACGTCTGCGCCACTTCTCGCTCTTTGATTTGCTCTCCGGAGACGTTACTTTGTGCCATCTCTTTCGACAGAATGATCTCCTGTTACAAAGCCCAATTTTGTGCATTCTGATAATTTTCGCCAAATTTTGGCGAATATATCAGGAGAACATGAAGTGGAAAGAGGTATACTAAATATCAGCTTCAAAGGCATCGCCTTAATGTTGCCAATAAGAGGCACAGGCCTTTTAAGAGGCGTTCGAAAATTCTGCGTCTCTTCGTTAAACAGTCACTGCCTCGAAACATCTGCGCCACTTCTTGCTCTTTCGTTTGCTCTCCGGAGCCGTTACTTTGTGCCATCTCTTTCGACGGCATGTTCTCCTGTTACAAAGCCCAATTTTGTGCATTCTGAAAATTTTTGCACAAATTTTGGCCAATATATCAGGTGAACATGAAGTGGAAAGAGGTATACTAAATTTGAGATTCATAGGCATCGCCTTAAAGTTGCAAGTAAGAGGTGCAGGCCTTTCAAGCGGCGTTCGAAAATTCTGCGTCTCATCGTTAAACAGTCACAGTCTCGAAACGTCTGCGCCACTTCTCGCTCTTTGATTTGCTCTCCGGAGACGTTGCTTTGTACCATCTCTTTCGACAGAATGTTCTCCTGTTATAATCCCAATTTTGTGCATTATGAAAATTTTTGCCAAATTTTGGCGAATATATCAGGAGAACATGAAGTGGAAAGAGGTATACTAAATTTCAGCTTCAAAGGCATCGCCTTAAAGTTGCCAATAAGAGGCACAGGCCTTTCAAGAGGCGTTCGAAAATTCTGCGTCTCTTCATTAAACAGTCACAGTCTGGAAACATCTGCGCCACTTCTTGCTCTTTGATTTGCTCTCCGGAGCCGTTACTTTGTGCCATCTGTTTCGACGGCATGTTCTCCTGTTACAAAGCCCAATTTTGTGCATTATGAAAATTTTTGCCAGATTTTGGCGAATATATCAGGAGAACATGAAGTGGAAAGAGGTATACTAAATATCAGCTTCAAAGGCATCGCCTTAAAGTTGCCAATAAGAGGCACAGGCCTTTTAAGAGGCGTTCGAAAATTCTGCGTCTCTTCGTTAAACAGTCACTGCCTCGAAACATCTGCGCCACTTCTTGCTCTTTCGTTTGCTCTCCGGAGCCGTTACTTTGTGCCATCTCTTTCGACGGCATGTTCTCCTGTTACAAAGCCCAATTTTGTGCATTCTGAAAATTTTTGCACAAATTTTGGCCAATATATCAGGTGAACATGAAGTGGAAAGAGGTATACTAAATTTGAGATTCATAGGCATCGCCTTAAAGTTGCAAGTAAGAGGTGCAGGCCTTTCAAGCGGCGTTCGAAAATTCTGCGTCTCATCGTTAAACAGTCACAGTCTCGAAACGTCTGCGCCACTTCTCGCTCTTTGATTTGCTCTCCGGAGACGTTGCTTTGTACCATCTCTTTCGACAGAATGTTCTCCTGTTATAATCCCAATTTTGTGCATTATGAAAATTTTTGCCAAATTTTGGCGAATATATCAGGAGAACATGAAGTGGAAAGAGGTATACTAAATTTCAGCTTCAAAGGCATCGCCTTAAAGTTGCCAATAAGAGGCACAGGCCTTTCAAGAGGCGTTCGAAAATTCTGCGTCTCTTCATTAAACAGTCACAGTCTGGAAACATCTGCGCCACTTCTTGCTCTTTGATTTGCTCTCCGGAGCCGTTACTTTGTGCCATCTGTTTCGACGGCATGTTCTCCTGTTACAAAGCCCAATTTTGTGCATTATGAAAATTTTTGCCAGATTTTGGCCAATATATCAGGGGAACATGAAGCGGAAGGAGGTATACTAAATTTCAGCTTCAAAGGCATATCCTTAAAGTTGCAAATTAGAGGCGGAGGCCTTTCAAGATGCGTTCGAAAATTCTGCGTCTCTTCGTTAAACAGTCACAGTCTGGAAACATCTGCGCCACTTCTTGACCTTTGATTTGCTCTCCGGAGCCGTTACTTTGTGCTATCTCTTTCGACGGCATGTTCTCCTGTTACAAAGCCCAATTTTGCGCAATATGAAAATTTTTGCCAAATTTTGGCCAATATATCAGGAGAACATGAAGTGGAAAGAGGTATACTAAATTTGAGATTCATAGGCATCGCCTTAAAGTTGCAAATAAGAGGTGCAGGCCTTTCAAGCGGCGTTCGAAAATTCTGCGTCTCTTCGTTAAACAGTCACAGTCTCGAAACGTCTGCGCCAATTCTCGCTCCTTGATTTGCTCTCCGGAGACGTTACTTTGTGCCATCTCTTTCGACAGAATGTTCTCCTGTTACAAAGCCCAATTTTGTGCATTCTGAAAATTTTTGCACAAATTTTGGCCAATATATCAGGTGAACATGAAGTGGAAAGAGGTATACTAAATTTGAGATTCATAGGCATCGCCTTAAAGTTGCAATTAAGAGGCGCAGGCCTTTCAAGATGCGTTCGAAAATTCTGCGTCTCTTCATTAAACAGTCACAGTCTGGAAACATCTGCGCCACTTCTTGCTCTTTGATTTGCTCTCCGGAGCCGTTACTTTGTGCCATCTGTTCGACGGCATGTTCTCCTGTTACAAAGCCCAATTTTGTGCATTATGAAAATTTTTGCCAGATTTTGGCCAATATATCAGGGGAACATGAAGCGGAAAGAGGTATACTAAATTTCAGCTTCAAAGGCATATCCTTAAAGTTGCAAATTAGAGGCGGAGGCCTTTCAAGATGCGTTCGAAAATTCTGCGTCTCTTCGTTAAACAGTCACAGTCTGGAAACATCTGCGCCACTTCTTGACCTTTGATTTGCTCTCCGGAGCCGTTACTTTGTGCTATCTCTTTCGACGGCATGTTCTCCTGTTACAAAGCCCAATTTTGCGCAATATGAAAATTTTTGCCAAATTTTGGCCAATATATCAGGAGAACATGAAGTGGAAAGAGGTATACTAAATTTGAGATTCATAGGCATCGCCTTAAAGTTGCAAATAAGAGGTGCAGGCCTTTCAAGCGGCGTTCGAAAATTCTGCGTCTCTTCGTTAAACAGTCACAGTCTCGAAACGTCTGCGCCAATTCTCGCTCCTTGATTTGCTCTCCGGAGACGTTACTTTGTGCCATCTCTTTCGACAGAATGTTCTCCTGTTACAAAGCCCAATTTTGTGCATTCTGAAAATTTTGCACAAATTTTGGCCAATATATCAGGTGAACATGAAGTGGAAAGAGGTATACTAAATTTGAGATTCATAGGCATCGCCTTAAAGTTGCAAGTAAGAGGTGCAGGCCTTTCAAGCGGCGTTCGAAAATTCTGCGTCTCAGCGTTAAACAGTCACAGTCTCGAAACGTCTGCGCCACTTCTCGCTCTTTGATTTGCTCTCCGGAGACGTTGCTTTGTACCATCTCTTTCGACAGAATGTTCTCCTGTTATAATCCCAATTTTGTGCATTCTGAAAATTTTCGCCAGATTTTGGCCAATATTTGAGGGGAACATGAAGTGGAAAGAGGTATACTAAATTTCAGCTTCAAAGGCATATCCTTAAAGTTGCAAATTGGAGGCGGAGGCCTTTCAAGATGCGTTCGAAAATTCTGCGTCTCTTCATTAAACAGTCACAGTCTGGAAACATCTGCGCCACTTCTTGCTCTTTGATTTGCTCTCCGGAGCCGTTACTTTGTGCCATCTGTTTCGACGGCATGTTCTCCTGTTACAAAGCCCAATTTTGTGCATTATGAAAATTTTTGCCAAATTTTGGCGAATATATCAGGAGAACATGAAGTGGAAAGAGGTATACTAAATTTCAGCTTCAAAGGCATCGCCTTAAAGTTGCCAATAAGAGGCACAGGCCTTTCAAGAGGCGTTCGAAAATTCTGCGTCTCTTCGTTAAACAGTCACTGCCTCGAAACATCTGCGCCACTTCTTGCTCTTTGATTTGCTCTCCGGAGCCGTTACTTTGTGCCATCTCTTTCGACGGCATGTTCTCCTGTTACAATCCCAATTTTGTGCATTCTGAAAATTTTCGCCAGATTTTGGCCAATATATCAGGGGAACATGAAGCGGAAAGAGGTATACTAAATTTCAGCTTCAAAGGCATATCCTTAAAGTTGCAAATTAGGGGCGGAGGCCTTTCAAGATGCGTTCGAAAATTCTGCGTCTCTTCGTTAAACAGTCACAGTCTGGAAACACCTGCGCCACATCTTGACCTTTGATTTGCTCTCCGGAGCCGTTACTTTGTGCCATCTCTTTCGACGGCATGTTCTCCTGTTACAAAGCCCAATTTTGTGCAATATGAAAATTTTTGCACAAATTTTGGCCAATATATCAGGAGAACATGAAGTGGAAAGAGGTATACTAAATTTGAGATTCATAGGCATCGCCTTAAAGTTGCAAGTAAGAGGTGCAGGCCTTTCAAGCGGCGTTCGAAAATTCTGCGTCTCTTCGTTAAACAGTCACAGTCTCGAAACGTCTGCGCCACTTCTCGCTCTTTGATTTGCTCTCCGGAGACGTTACTTTGTACCATCTCTTTCGACAGAATGTTCTCCAGTTACAATCCCAATTTTGTGCATTCTGAAAATTTTCGCCAGATTTTGGCCAATATATCAGGGGTACATGAAGCGGAAAGAGGTATACTAAATTTCAGCTTCAAAGGCATATCCTTAAAGTGGCAAATTAGAGGCGGAGGCCTTTCAAGATGCGTTCGAAAATTCTGCGTCTCTTCGTTAAACAGTCACAGTCTGGAAACATCTGCGCCACTTCTTGACCTTTGATTTGCTCTCCGGAGCCGTTACTTTGTGCCATCTCTTTCGACGGCATGTTCTCCTGTTACAAAGCCCAATTTTGTGCAATATGAAAATTTTTGCACAAATTTTGGCCAATATATCAGGAGAACATGAAGTGGAAAGAGGTATATTAAATTTGAGATTCATAGGCATCGCCTTAAAGTTGCAAGTAAGAGGTGCAGGCCTTTCAAGCGGCGTTCGAAAATTCTGCGTCTCTTCGTTAAACAGTCACAGTCTCGAAACGTCTGCGCCACTTCTCGCTCTTTGATTTGCTCTCCGGAGACGTTACTTTGTGCCATCTCTTTCGACAGAATGATCTCCTGTTACAAAGCCCAATTTTGTGCATTCTGATAATTTTCGCCAAATTTTGGCGAATATATCAGGAGAACATGAAGTGGAAAGAGGTATACTAAATATCAGCTTCAAAGGCATCGCCTTAAAGTTGCCAATAAGAGGCACAGGCCTTTTAAGAGGCGTTCGAAAATTCTGCGTCTCTTCGTTAAACTGTCACTGCCTCGAAACATCTGCGCCACTTCTTGCTCTTTGGTTTGCTCTCCGGAGCCGTTACTTTGTGCCATCTCTTTCGATGGCATGTTCTCCTGTTACAAAGCCCAATTTTGTGCATTCTGAAAATTTTTGCACAAATTTTGGCCAATATATCAGGTGAACATGAAGTGGAAAGAGGTATACTAAATTTGAGATTCATAGGCATCGCCTTATAGTTGCAAGTAAGAGGTGCAGGCCTTTCAAGCGGCGTTCGAAAATTCTGCGTCTCTTCGTTAAACAGTCACAGTCTCGAAACGTCTGCGCCACTTCTCGCTCTTTGATTTGCTCTCCGGAGACGTTGCTTTGTACCATCTCTTTCGACAGAATGTTCTCCTGTTATAATCCCAATTTTGTGCATTCTGAAAATTTTCGCCAGATTTTGGCCAATATTTGAGGGGAACATGAAGTGGAAAGAGGTATACTAAATTTCAGCTTCAAAGGCATATCCTTAAAGTTGCAAATTGGAGGCGGAGGCCTTTCAAGATGCGTTCGAAAATTCTGCGTCTCTTCATTAAACAGTCACAGTCTGGAAACATCTGCGCCACTTCTTGCTCTTTGATTTGCTCTCCGGAGCCGTTACTTTGTGCCATCTGTTTCGACGGCATGTTCTCCTGTTACAAAGCCCAATTTTGTGCATTATGAAAATTTTTGCCAAATTTTGGCGAATATATCAGGAGAACATGAAGTGGAAAGAGGTATACTAAATTTCAGCTTCAAAGGCATCGCCTTAAAGTTGCCAATAAGAGGCACAGGCCTTTCAAGAGGCGTTCGAAAATTCTGCGTCTCTTCGTTAAACAGTCACTGCCTCGAAACATCTGCGCCACTTCTTGCTCTTTGATTTGCTCTCCGGAGCCGTTACTTTGTGCCATCTCTTTCGACAGAATGTTCTCCTGTTATAATCCCAATTTTGTGCATTCTGAAAATTTTCGCCAGATTTTGGCCAATATTTGAGGGGAACATGAAGTGGAAAGAGGTATACTAAATTTCAGCTTCAAAGGCATATCCTTAAAGTTGCAAATTGGAGGCGGAGGGCTTTCAAGATGCGTTCGAAAATTCTGCGTCTCTTCATTAAACAGTCACAGTCTGGAAACATCTGCGCCACTTCTTGCTCTTTGATTTGCTCTCCGGAGCCGTTACTTTGTGCCATCTGTTTCGACGGCATGTTCTCCTGTTACAAAGCCCAATTTTGTGCATTATGAAAATTTTTGCCAAATTTTGGCGAATATATCAGGAGAACATGAAGTGGAAAGAGGTATACTAAATTTCAGCTTCAAAGGCATCGCCTTAAAGTTGCCAATAAGAGGCACAGGCCTTTCAAGAGGCGTTCGAAAATTCTGCGTCTCTTCGTTAAACAGTCACTGCCTCGAAACATCTGCGCCACTTCTTGCTCTTTGATTTGCTCTCCGGAGCCGTTACTTTGTGCCATCTCTTTCGACGGCATGTTCTCCTGTTACAATCCCAATTTTGTGCATTCTGAAAATTTTCGCCAGATTTTGGCCAATATATCAGGGGAGCATGAAGCGGAAAGAGGTATACTAAATTTCAGCTTCAAAGGCATATCCTTAAAGTTGCAAATTAGAGGCGGAGGCCTTTCAAGATGCGTTCGAAAATTCTGCGTCTCTTCGTTAAACAGTCACAGTCTGGAAACATCTGCGCCACTTCTTGACCTTTGATTTGCTCTCCGGAGCCGTTACTTTGTGCCATCTCTTTCGACGGCATGTTCTCCTGTTACAAAGCCCAATTTTGTGCAATATGAAAATTTTTGCCAAATTTTGGCCAATATATCAGGAGAACATTAAGTGGAAAGAGGTATACTAAATTTGAGATTCATAGGCATCGCCTTAAAGTTGCAAATAAGAGGTGCAGGCCTTTCAAGCGGCGTTCGAAAATTCTGCGTCTCTTCGTTAAACAGTCACAGTCTCGAAACGTCTGCGCCAATTCTCGCTCCTTGATTTGCTCTCCGGAGACGTCACTTTGTGCCATCTCTTTCGACAGAATGTTCTCCTGTTACAAAGCCCAATTTTGTGCATTCTGAAAATTTTCGCCAGATTTTGGCCAATATATCAGGGGAACATGAAGTGGAAAGAGGTATACTAAATTTCAGCTTCAAAGGCATATCCTTAAAGTTGCAAATTGGAGGCGGAGGCCTTTCAAGATGCGTTCGAAAATTCTGCGTCTCTTCATTAAACAGTCACAGTCTGGAAACATCTGCGCCACTTCTTGCTCTTTGATTTGCTCTCCGGAGCCGTTACTTTGTGCCATCTCTTTCGACGGCATGTTCTCCTGTTACAAAGCCCAATTTTGTGCATTATGAAAATTTTTGCCAAATTTTGGCGAATATATCAGGAGAACATGAAGTGGAAAGAGGTATACTAAATTTCAGCTTCAAAGGCATCGCCTTAAAGTTGCCAATAAGAGGCAGAGGCCTTTCAAGAGGCGTTCGAAAATTCTGCGTCTCTTCGTTAAACAGTCACTGCCTCGAAACATCTGCGCCACTTCTTGCTCTTTGATTTGCTCTCCGGAGCCGTTACTTTGTGCCATCTCTTTCGACGGCATGTTCTCCTGTTACAAAGCCCAATTTTGTGCATTCTGAAAATTTTTGCACAAATTTTGGCCAATATATCAGGAGAACATGAAGGGGAAAGAGGTATACTAAATTTGAGATTCATAGGCATCGCCTTAAAGTTGCAAGTAAGAGGTGCAGGTCTTTCAAGCGGCGTTCGAAAATTCTGCGTCTCTTCGTTAAACAGTCACAGTCTCGAAACGTCTGCGCCACTTCTCGCTCTTTGATTTGCTCTCCGGAGACGTTACTTTGTACCATCTCTTTCGACGGCATGTTCTCCTGTTACAAAGCCCAATTTTGTGCAATATGAAAAATTTTGCACAAATTTTGGCCAATATATCAGGAGAACATGAAGTGGAAAGAGGTATACTAAATATCAGCTTCAAAGGCATCGCCTTAAAGTTGCCAATAAGAGGCACAGGCCTTTTAAGAGGCGTTCGAAAATTCTGCGTCTCTTCGTTAAACAGTCACTGCCTCGAAACATCTGCGCCACTTCTTGCTCTTTGGTTTGCTCTCCGGAGCCGTTACTTTGTGCCATCTCTTTCGATGGCATGTTCTCCTGTTACAAAGC